>NC_067482.1:106909154-107131654 GCF_947179515.1 Apodemus sylvaticus
AGGATTGGTGAAGATCTTTTCCCAGTTTGTGGATTGCCGATTTGTCCTTTTGATGGTGTCCTTTGCCTTACAGAAACTTTGTAATTTTATGAGGTCCCATTTGTCAATTCTTGATCTTAGAGCATACGCTATTGGTGTTCTGTTCAGAAACTTTCTCCCTGTACCGATGTCCTCAAGGGTCTTCCCCAGTTTCTTTTCTATTAGCTTCAGTGTCTGGCTTTATGTGGAGGTCCTTGATCCATTTGGATTTGAGCTTAGTACAAGGAGACAAGGATGGATCAATTCCCATTCTTCTGCATGCTGACCTCCAGTTGAACCAGCACCATTTGTTGAAAAGGCTATCTTTTTTCCATTGGATGTTTTCAGCCCCTTTGTCGAGGATCAAGTGACCATAGGTGTGTGGGTTCATTTCTGGATCTTCAATCCTGTTCCATTGATCTGCCTGCCGGTCACTGTGCCAATACCATGCAGTTTTTAACACTATTGCTCTGTAGTATTGCTTGAGGTCAGGGATACTGATTCCCCCAGAATTTCTTTTGTTGCTGAGAATAGTTTTAGCTATCCTGGGTTTTTTGTTATTCCAGATGAATTTGAGAATTGCTCTTTCTAACTCTGTGAAGAATTGAGTTGGGATTTTGATGGGTATTTCATTGAATCTGTATATTGCTTTTGGCAAAATGGCCATTTTAACTATATTGATCCTGCCGATCCATGAGCGTGGGAGGTTTTCCCATTTTTTGAGGTCTTCTTCCATTTCCTTCTTCAGAGTCTTGAAGTTCTTGTCATACAGATCTTTCACATGTTTGGTAAGAGTCACCCCAAGGTACTTTATACTGTTTGTGGCTATTGTGAAGGGGTTATTTCCCTAATTTCTTTCTCAGCCTGCTTATCCTTTGAGTATAGGAAGGCCACTGATTTGCTTGAGTTGATTTTATAACCTGCTACTTTGCTGAAGTTGTTTATCAGCTGTAGGAGCTCTCTAGTAGAGTTTTTTGGGTCACTGAGTTAGACTATCATGTCATCTGCAAATAATGATAGTTTGACTTCTTCCTTTCCAATTTGTATCCCTTTGACCTCCTTACGTTGTCTAATTGCCCAAGCTAGTACCTCACGTTCAATATTGAAAAGATAAGGAGAAAGGGGGCAGCCCTGTCTAGTCCCTGATTTTAGTGGGATTGCTTCAAGTTTCTCTCCATTTAGTTTGATGTTGGCTACTGGTTTGCTGTATATTGCTTTAACGATGTTTAGGTATGGGCCTTGAATTCCTGTTCTTTCCAAGACTTTAAGCATGAAAGGATTCTGAGTTTTGTCAAATGCTTTTTCAGCATCCAATGAAATGACCACGTGGTTTTTTTTTTCTTTGAGTTTGTTTATGTAGTGGATTGCATTGATGGATTTCCATATATTGAACCAACCCTGCATCCCTGGGATAAAGCCTACTTGATCATGGTGGATGATCGTTTTGATGTGTTCTTGGGTTTGGTTTGCAAGAATTGTATTGAGTATTTTTGCATCGATGTTCATAAGGGAGATTGGTCTGAAGTTTTCTTTCTTTGTTGGATCTTTGCGTGGTTTTGGTATCAGTGTAATTGTGGCATCGTAGAAGGAATCGGGTAGGGTTCCTTCTGTTTCTATTTTGTGGAATAGTTTGAAGAGTATTGGTGTTAGGTCTTCTTTGAATGTCTGATAGAATTCTGCACTGAAACCATCTGGTCTTGTGCTTTTTTTGGTTGGAAGACTTTCTATGACCCCTTCTATTTCTTTAGGAGTTATGGGACTGTTTAGATGATCTATTTGGTCCTGATTTAATTTTGGTATTTGGTATCTGTCTAGGAAATTGTCCATTTCCTCCAGATTCTCCAGTTGTGTTGAGTATAGGCTTTTGTAGTAGGATCTGATGATTTTTTGGATTTCCTCAGTTTCTGTTGTAATATCTCCCTTTTCATTTCTAATTTTGTTAATTTGGATACTTTCCCTGTGCCCTTTGGTCAGTCTGGCTAAGGGTTTATCTATCTTGTTGATTTTCTCAAAGAACCAGCTCCTGGACTCGTTGATTCTTTGTATGGTTCTCTTTGTTTCCACTTGATTGATTTCAGCCCTGAGTTTGATGCAAAAAATGTGGTATATCTACACAATGGAGTACTATTCAGCCATTAGAAACAATGAATTCATGAAATTCTTAGGCAAATGGATGGAGCTAGAGAACATCATACTAAGTGAGGTAACCCAGACTCAAAAGGTGAATCATGGTATGCACTCACTAATAAGTGGATATTAACCTAGAAAACTGGAATACCCCAAACATAATCCACACATCAAATGAGGTACAAGAAGAACGGAGGAGTGGCTCCTTGTTCTGAAAAGACTCAGTGATGCAGTATAGAGCAAAATCAGAACAGGGAAGTGGGAAGGGTTGGGTGGGAAAACAGGGGGAGGGAAGGGGACTGATGGGACTTTCGGGGAGTGGGGGTCCAGAAAAGGGGAAATCATTTGAAATGTAAATAAATATATCAATAAATTTTAAAAAAAGAGAGAAAAAATGTTTCTCTTTCTTTAAGCTCCTTCACAAGTGGAACTCTGAATTCCACTTCCTAACATTCTTGAGTAAATCTGATTTGTAAAGGCATATGGACACTTTATAGACTTGGCACACTAAAAATATTTAGTCATAAGCCAACAAATCAAACCAGATATACTGACTTATGTAAATGCCAATCATATTATATGTCAATGCTTCGTAAATTAGCATGTTAGTAAGTGCACAAAAACTCACACTTCAATTTTAAGATATTGTGAGAAGTTGGTAACCCATAAGTATATGTTTTTTTAAAGTAGTGAAATAACTTTTTGATTAAAAACTCCTTCCACTATTGCAGAGTTTTCACATGTTCACTGTTGTTTCTTGGTGCCACCAGCTCTGCAGTTGTGACAGGGGAGGACAAAGCCATTTATTTTGTTTGTTTTTGCCGTTTGTTTTTAAATCATTCACTCAGAAATAACTAACTGCTATATTGTTTAGGATCTCCCCTTACACCAGTGGTTCTCAACCTTCCTAATGCTGCTACCGTTACATTTTCTCATAAAGTACATTTTCTCATAAAATAATTTTACTTGATACTTCATAACTGTAATTTTGCTATTGTGATGAATTGTAGCAGTATGTCTTTGTAAATATCTCTATTTTCTGCTGGTTTCTTTGAGGTTATGACACACAGATTGTGAATCACTGGCTTATATACACAGTTATTTTTTATCCTGAACTTAATGTAGCACAGAATTTTTTTTTAATTTGAACATTTTTATTTTGCAATTAAAGAAATACATTTCTGTACAAATAAATTTTTCTTTAATTGCTTACATTTGGATATTCTTACATATTGCAAGTTTTAAAAATAATGACATCTTATTTGCATACAGAAAACAAGTTGTTAAAGATTGATGAATAGTACATAGACTTTAGAGTTTCTAAGTAAAACACATTTGGTTGTGTTGAAGAGATGGCACAGATGTTAAGAGCATTGATTGCTCTTCTAGAGGTCTTAAGTTCAGTTCCCAGTAACTGCATGGTGGCTTACAATCATGGATATGATTCTATGATTCCCTCTTCTGATGTGCATAAAGACAGAGTACATATGTGTGTGTGTGTGTGTAAATCTTCATTAAAACATTTATTTAATAGAGTTTTATTTCTGAAAGGGTCATGTAAATGTGTATAATAGTGAAGAGATTTATGTTTTTAAGTGATACCTCAGTACTGTTACTTTTGGCTTTACAATAAAGGGAGCTAGCAAATATCTGAATTTGAATATTCTACTACTGAAGAAAGGTAGTCTTGAGGGCATTGTTTTATCTGTTTTTACATGTGGCTTAAAAAATATAACAGAATTTACCCTACAACTTTAATATTATATGTCCACACTGTTATGCCTTGAGAAAATTAACTTTAATTTTGAAATGAGTTTACACCCATAAGAAAGTTGAAAATGGTACAAGACTTCCTAAATGTCCTTCACTTGGATTATGAATCGAATTAGTTATCATACATATATAATCACACGCCATAAATTGGGTCATCTTAAAGTACAGCATCACCAATACTATTTAATTCTGGTATGTTCCCCACCCCCATTACACCATCCTTAACTCCTGCTCAGACTTTGATATCTTTCGCTTTTTGATCAGTATTTCTTCTCTCTATAAAACAGGCAAAAAATATTTATGCTTGAGTATTTTGAGTTAATGTACATGAAAATGAATATGGCATTTGCCTGATACAAGAGATAAGGATCTATTAGTTTCTTGTCTTTATCCTGGGTACAGAAATATCAGACTTACAGGAGTTATTCTGAGGGATGTGATACCAGTTTGTTTTAGTAATAAATTTTGTACTAGTTCAGCAGGCACACAATATATGAGAATTTAAAAAAAACAAACAAAACAAAACAACCCAAATCAACCAGCATAGGTTAATATGTTAAAATAATAAACAGGAAGTCAAACACTTTCAAATTTTCTAGAAGTATGTGCATTAAGGAATGGTTCACAGAAATAAATGTAGGAAATACATCTCTTGGCAAGGAATACTTATCTTGCATGTAAGTCTGTTCATTAACATTTTACTTTGGAGTATTTTATCATTTTGGATACATTTTCTAAATTCATTGTTTAAGAATTTTCAAATTTCATCTTTTCTGAGGTTCAGACAAGGTATGGTGAGTTCTGCTCTATTCAGTGCATGAACTGGAAAGATACAGACACAGCAGTTATTTTTCATCATGATATTAAACAAACTGTGTGTTGTGTGTGTGTGTGTGTGTGTGTGTGTGTATCACAAGCTAGCTAAGGACTCTTTGATCCTTCTGCCTGAGTCTTCTGACTATAACACATTTTTTTCTGTTTTTGTTTAAAATAGAAAGAGTACTGTGAAAACTTCCGAGTCATAGCTGATGGCTTAGTGGGAAATGCTAGGTTAAGTAGGCAGTCATTACCTGCGTAGGTGTGAAATGATGGTAAGTTTCTTCTCTTTCAATGCCAGGGACATTGACATTCTCTAAAAGAAAAAGAATTGGGGTGCATAGGTATCTATCACAATGAAATTGGTAAGGAGTTAAACTATGGAGATGTGTAGTTGGAGTTAGCCACTTTGTGGGTTCTTTTCTCTTTCACCCTTCCCCATCCTATTTCTTCCAGCCTTTCAGCCTCCTAACACTAGATAGGAGAGAAAAAGGGAATAGAGGGGAAAGGGCAGCGTTATCATTAGACTACTTCCTGCTGATTAGGGCATCAAGTTCCTTGGTCCAAGTTTGATTTTTGCCTTCAGGATATCTAATTTCTTCTTCTTGTATCTTCTTTGCACATGGCTACTTACAAACCCATGGCTAACAGCAAACAACCACCCTCATCCCTGCCTCTCAAGGCTCTAGTGTTTATATTCTCTCTGAAAAGTCCAAAGCATTTCAAACATCACATAATTGCAGAAACTGCAGCTGGCAAAATCATGCCCCTGCTAGAGCACAAGGTAAATCACAGTCCGCTGCTCTGGACAGTCTGACATGGCCCCATATTCCACCCCTGGTATTAAAATGAAAAATAATATTTCTCTCTCTCTGAGTTTTTTTAAGAAACTGAAACCCCAAATTGTCACTACAGACATGAAGAGATCAAGGAACACTACAGGTCAGGGTAAATGAGAAGCATTCCAGGTAGGCACTGTGGTATGAACCGGAAGGCACAGATCTGGGGCTTTTCCAACTGAGACTGTCATCAACTAGCTTTTTGATCTTTGTAACTTCTTTGTCATAGCTTTCATGCTCCTTATCTGAGGATAGACTAAATTAAAGATGGAAAACAGGCTTCAGTTCTTCATTAATATTGATGGATTGGTAATGGCTGTTTGAGACAAGAATTTTGAGACTGTACCTGCATATATTGGGAAGGAGGTCTGGGGAACACTCCTGCACTTTTTGATGACTTTTATAAGTGGTGGTGGGATTGTGATTGCATGCATGTGTAGGTATATGTACTGCAATTGTTGATTAAGCAGTTTGCAAAACCTTTTCAATTCAAATTGCACACAACCGGTCATGTTTTTCTGGGCTATAGAGTCGGGTGGATGTCCCAAACATTCTCATTCATATCACTGAGAAAGAAATACAGGCTAGATTCTAAGAGACACACATATAGTGATAGATGTAAAAAGAAGTGAAACAGTTGTTGCCAGAAATAAAGGTATATGCATATTTAAAATTGGCCTATATGGGATCCTCTTAGAACTCAT
Source organism: Apodemus sylvaticus (assembly GCF_947179515.1). Taxonomy (NCBI): domain Eukaryota; kingdom Metazoa; phylum Chordata; class Mammalia; order Rodentia; family Muridae; genus Apodemus; species Apodemus sylvaticus. The sequence continues at coordinate 106,915,432 of NC_067482.1, forward strand.
AAGCACTAATCAGACCTGATCAGTCCCTTCAGAAAGGTGGTCATTTAATGAAGTAGCTATTAAAAATTATAGCTTAATATTATATGTAGGGAATTTATTTCTAATATAGGGTACTGTTCAAACCAAGTTGCATTTTGGGTGGTATTTTAGTATCACATAGAAATAAGGCCAGTAAAAAGTGTGGCCTTTACTATATTAATACTTAGCATAATTCAAACTTACCATTGGAAGATGGAGTCCCCAGTAACTCACTAGCACAAGTACCGATAGGTGCAGCAATATTGAAAACAAATAAGGTTGCCGTTAGGTACATATTCTATGTATAAGCCATTGGGAAAATTATTGTTTGACTTTAGGAGAAAGAATCCCTAAGTTTGTAGTGTCTTACATAAGAACATTATCCAGATTTAGTCCACTGTGTTAGAAACTGTACATTTGACTGGCCTTTCTATATTAGTCATTTGTACAAGGAGGGACTTATGTAAGAGCTAAGTTATGTTACTCACCTCCACAGACTAGCAAAATTACTAGTTTTCCTTCATGTGTGTTCTGTAAGAAATTATATGTGGCAGCCACATCTGTGGTACTCATAGGCCAGTACAATAGCCTTTTTGTATTTCTTTGTATCTGTCTCAGCCATCAAGAGTGTCCCCTGGGGTAGGAGTCATGTTTTATTTATATTTGAATCACCAAACCTAGCATAAACATGGCATATGACAAATATTCCATAAGTGTTTATTTAATAACCAAAATACTGTGCTTTCTAAGAGGAGCCATGAGTTATGTGCTAGTGAAGATAATATCCATTCTGAAGTATAAAATGCCAAATCTGTAAATAAACTGGTCCTTTCCTATAGTATATTCTGTGATGGTTGGGTTTTATGCGTAAATCCTTTTATGTTTTTGAGGCAAAGTCCTACTGACCATGTAGTCCTAGATTGCCTGGAACTCAGTGTGTAGGACAGTCTGGCCTTGGATATGGAGTTATCCTGCCTCTGCCATCATGCCAGGCTGGACATCTGAGCTCTCCTGACTCAGGTTCATGTCCTAGTCTGACAGTGCTAATATGGCAAACACTCAAGATTTCCAACATAAATCGGGTCTGAAGTGTTCATCAGAATCAGTGCTGGATACAAGGAGATCTTTCTGGGACAGTCTTAAGTATTGCTCCATCACAAGGGATAACTGCTCTGCTTTACCTGGCCAAAACATCATCTCAGGCTAGTGATTAGGCTACACTCCAGCGTTAACCCAGGGCAAACTGTATCCAGCTCTACAGCACTGGGGTAAGTAAGAGGAAGGAAAGTGAAAAGATTTGCTTAAAGTTTAAGTGTGTTTTAATTAATCATGAAAAAAACAAATACAGCTACGATGGAAGGAAACAGTAGGGACATTTTTACCTTTTCCTTTAATGCATTTTAGATATGCCCATTAATTCTTTCAGAATATTACTCAATCATATTAGAAATAAGAACCTAAGATTCCACAGATCTGTCTTTGAGTTGATACATGAGATGTAGGATAATTCTGTCTTACTTAAAAGATAAGTGTCCCTCCATCAAATCTGTGAACCAGTAACAATTCAGTTGATAGAAAGACATCTTTCAAAGTAAGAGCCAGATACAATGCTGATAGTACAAATCTTGATGCTGGATACACAGAGATACTGGGAGTTCAAGTTAAAAGGGATGGTTAAAAACTCCACCTACATATTACAGCTAACCAGAGCATTATGTTACAAGCAAAGTTAACGATTCAGTTACCGCTCATCACCAAGAGTTGAAATGCTTATCCCTGACATGGCTATAGTATTCAGACTGCTGTGATTTCACATCTACTATCCAGGCCTCCTGCAGCAATACCCTTACACAGGCCTTCATTGTGTAAACTATTTACTGCTGTTAGTCTTGCCCATTGTTGCTAGACAGCTTTTATTTAAACATCAGGTTTGTTAATGCTGCCATTTTCCTCAAGCATTGTGTAGGATGCTGTGGCCCTTAGATGGCTTTCCTACTGCATCTGTTTGCCGTCCTATCTGCTCCACTAGCCATATGACTTTTGGTTTATGTATTCCTTCAGCACAACGCAATGCTTCTCTCCTCTGCATCCTCATCTCTGCCCTCGGAAGACTTCATCCTAAGCTTCTAAATTCTTTTTGTCTTTTGTTTTGTTGTGACAGAGGACCCTACTTCTTAGCTACACTTCTGCATAAAAGTCCATTTTAAATGTCATCTCTTTTCATGAGGAATCTTTGGTACTAATGGATTGGTATTTTCTATAAATCTCCATACTATTTTTATATTTTGTTGGTTCTTTATGCCAAGGGATCTAGTCAGTTTGCAATGGATGTATGTGCTCTTACTAACCTACATAGGTTAGTTAGCATAGGACCTGTGATTACCTTGTAAAGACTTGATATCTTATGTCTTCATTTATTAAGTTGAAAGATAAATATTTCTGATTGTTTCAAGAAACACAGTCATTTACACAGTAGTTCTTTAATAAATAATATCACAATAGTTGTAGTCAGAAGACCAAGCTTTGATTTTTGATTCTAGTATCTACCATATTATTGTGTATCCTTGCTTTGGTTTCTCATCTATAAAATAACAACATATAGTAATATTTCCCTTACAGAATTATTGTGAAGAGGAAATAAATCAATACATTTAATGCATTTATTCTAGCACCCAGCAGACTAAGGTTGTATTACGTAATTCTGGAGCTGTTAGCCACATCTGACTCTTCAGCAGTGAAATGTGGCTGGTCCAAGTTGACATGCTTTTGAGGTGTCAATGCATTAAAGCTTAGAGATATAAAAATAATAATAAATCTCATTTTTATTGATTTTCCATGGGAATAAAATTTTAGATATAGTAAGTTAAATAGAATGTATTAAAATATTGCCTTTTAAAACTTTTCATGTGTCTGTGAGATGTGTATATATGTATCTGTATGTGTCCATCCAATTCTTATGTGTAAATATAGGTGCCAGATGCCAGGGCACACATGGAGGTCAGCGGGCAACCTTGTTATCAAATTTTATCTTGTGTCTTTTTTGATCTCTCTTGGTTTTCAACTATGGATGCCAGATTTACTGACCCATGGGCTTCTAGAATTTTCCTTTCTTTGCTTCCCATCTCCCCATAGGAGTACAGGAATTAGACACATTGATGCTGTCTGCCCAGTTTTTATATGGATTCTCATACTTCAGACTCAGATCCTCATGCTGTATGGCAAGTGCCTTTACCCACTTAGCCATCTCTCTAGCCCTAAACAGTTTTTTAAAGATATGCTACTAGGAATTTTTTATTGAGATAGCTTTTCTCTCTATGGCCCTGGCCGTCATGGAACTTTCTCTGTAGATCAGCCTGGAACAGGGTTGACCAGGCTAGCCTTGAACTCAGAACCTGTCTCTGCCTCCTGGGTGCTGGGATTAAAGATGTGTGCTACTATTATCCAGCAGGTACTGCTAGAAGATTTTAACCTGTATCTGTGGCTCACATTATTACCTGTTGTATAACAGTAGATCATGCTCTGTTGAATTGTGTTGACATGTTGTTATTTCTGTGTTACCTGACTACTGGTGCTAAGGATCTTTGTCCCCCCTCCTTTACCTTTTTCTCCTATAGCTGCTGACTTTAGCAATTCTGATTAGAGGATTAGGGAAGAATGTTAGCATGGTGAGATGATTCAAATGTGGGGTGTAAGGAGTCGGCAGTCCGACCTCAAGTGAGGCAAGACTAGTGTAGTCTCACTTCAGAGCCATGTGCTCAAAATCCATGACTTTATCTTTCCGACTTTGGAGGCTGAGACTTGTGCCTCCACTGCTATCAGTACTTTTTCCTTAGTATAGGGAGTGAACTGAATTTGGTTATCAAAATCGGACATCCATTTATAATAATGAAAATGAAAGCTTGTTAAAATAGAGATTAAAAAGGATCTCTTTGATTCAGAAGATCCTAAATTATGAGTGAAGGGAGTTAATTGAAAGATAATAACTTTTAGAAAAGAGCACGGGAAAAACTTACATGTTTTCCTTTTGCTAATTCTAAATAGATTTTTAGCTGGGACAACTTCTATTGCCAGACACCAGGGCTTTGCTGAACATGACTGACATATTCTCTGTCGTAGGCATCAGTTATCTGGGATGGATTTGTAAGAGGCAATTGTATAGTCTGGGAGTTAGTTTGTATGCATCTTGGGCTTTTCAGTGTAATGCTGCTTTTGGTACTGACTGTTATCGGTATCCATGCCTCCACTGCCTCATTGACTGGGACTGTCATTCCTAGGGTAATTTACAAGATTTGTTTGAGCATCTCATAACTTGGAGAGTGGATAGACAACAGAATGTGTTAGTCTTTTTGTATTTGTTGGGTTTGTTTTGTTTTTGTTTTTGAGATCTTCCCCATAATTGCTTCTGTGGCAGCTCATTCCTTATGCTGAGTCGTTAGATATGATGAGTAGGGTGTGTGTAGACTCAGTAGAAATTACCATCTGTACTGTTGGTGTCCTTTGAGATCATAAGGTACAGTCAATAGCCTTATCTACTTGGGTGCCTTAGAACTAGTAGTCAAAAAGTCCTCAATCCTAGTGGATATACGTGGCTTATTTGTCTTGGTAAGTCTGAAACAGAAGAATCATTATAATGTGAAGGTTCCACCCCCTAACATATTCTTTGATTAATTGGCATAATAATAACTTTTCTTAGTTGTATCCAAATAAAAATTCACAAACAATTTTTATTTTTTTATTTGAACATCTGGTCAGTATCTGTTATCTATGGAATGCTGTTTTGTAGTGTGACCTGTTAACCCACGGTGTGAAGTCTACAAAAGGAACATCAGAGGTAGTTTAAATATGAACTGCTTTGTTTGCATTGTGTTTCTGGATATCTAATTTCAAACTTGGAAGGTGTAGGAATAATTGTTTATATTAGCTAATACTAGTTTTGGTGGAGGTCAAAATAATTTTTAATAATAAGATTTTTCTAGATTTTCAGATATTTGAGTTGTGAACTATTAATCACTACATGAAGGAAAATGTTTTTATGTAAATCTTAACATGCCTATGTACCTATGCCAATAAAGAAGTATCAGGCCCCTGGAACTGAGAGAGACAGAGACAGCAACAGCAAGCATGTGTATATGTGCACATATATGCTGGTCTATTAAATATGTTGTAAATGCATGCTTTTCTGCATTCTTTACCTAATTAGAAAAGGCAAAACATTTTTTAATGCTCTTGTCTGGAGTTATGGCTACCTTCATCTTACTGTGTCAGAGCAACACACAAAATAGTAAATGAGGAGTTGGAGCAATTGGGACTAGAAAACATTGTCCACAGTCCAGTGGTCCGTGTCACCGTTCCTCTGCTTCCAGGATATAGTGCATAATCAGGAGAGGCAAGCCAAGCCAAATCCTCTTAGAACACCATGTCTAGGGAGGTTACAGGGTCCCCAAGGTTTGTTCCTTCTTGTCATTGTAACACTCTCACCGTGACAAGGAGATCTGGGAAGTCACCTGAGGATGTGATGAAAACCACATTCCTATCACTTTTCTTTCCTCTTCTGAACATTTAATGGATAGGGAATGTGTTTAGTTTTCATACATATATTTAATTACATAGTCTATATATATTCATATATAAAACAAGTCAAAAAATTAAATCATAAAACAGAATAACCAAGTGAAAGAACCTGTATCTGTTTTCATGTGCTTGAGGTTACATGCAAGAATAGTATTTCCTGACTAGTCATCCAAAGCTCTTGCTAGGAAACGGGCTTGCTTTGTGTTTACGAGGGAACGTTGTAGCAGCAATCAGAACCTTTGTAGCCTGTAGCCCATTTTAGAGACATGTCAGGTTAGGAAAAAATTTTGCTTGTCTCTCCTGGATTCTTGGAGACAGGGACTCACAGACTGGCTCGGAATTGGGGACATTGCCACCCTGAGCTCCTGAGTGCTGGAGTGACAGGCCTTTACCACCATGCCTGCCTATCAAGTTAAGTGTTTCAGGAACCCGAGGATAATGATTTTTCAGCTTGTTTTTCTGATGATAATCATGAAAGAAAAGATTTTTAAAAGTCTGTTTTGAAATAATATTTTGTTATGTAACAAAAAGAAATACCAGGATATATTGCTCAATATTTGTTAGCTTTGGCTAGCTTTGTTCTATAAATTAATAGTATATTAAAACTACTTCCTGAGAATATTTCATTTTTTATTTGTTCTTAAGGTTTCCAGAAATTTTCGTTTAAGCTGTATTTTGATTACAACCAGAATTTTTTTAACAAAAAAAGTAAATAAATTTTGTTTTAATCTGTACAGCTGTAGTTCACTTTGCAGTCATGAGAAATATCTATTTTATTAAGTCCTATGAGGAATATGTGTCACATACATTTAAGAAAAAACTATTTAAGATGAAAAATTCCAAAAATGACTTCCCCCTGGTGTGAAGTAAAACAAAACCCCAAACACATCTCTGTCTGTGGTAATGACATTGAGGTGACAAACTGCAGGCAGGTGAGGTTCCTGGGGGTGATCTCACACCTGCACCATGAGCTTGGGAAACAGCTGGGCTTGGAACTGCCTGCTGGCCTTGCTTTCTGTTTGATGCAAGACCAGCTCTCAGGCTGAGGCCCTGGCCTTTATACAGAAGATCCCAGGTCTTTGAAAATAGACAGATGGGACTGTGGTGGGTAGTGTTCCCTGGTTTTATGTAGCTTTTCTTTCAGATGGAGCAATGAAGACACCTTAGTGCTGTCCCTGCCAGGCTCCAAGCCCACATCTCTCACAGCTACCCAGAGTTTGGTCTGCCAGGCAGGTGTGACTCAGGAAGCCATAGACACGGGTATCCTGGATCTGCAGCCCGTTGCATAGCCGAGTGTGACTTTAGTTAAGGGCACTTAACTGCTGGCCCCTTCCTTTCTTTTTAGCTACCCAACAGAGCTCTGGAGGCAGCAGAAATAGTGGTCTTAGCCAAAAATGCTGTAACTCTCCTGCAACTTCTTATGGAATTCTTGTGTATAGTTCTTTTACATGCTTCTCCAAAGAAAAGAGGCATATGTACTTGTTAAGGTACAGGAGATTTCTGTGTGAAAGCTGCACCCATCAGTTAAGGCTTCTCAAGATTCAAGAAACCATCAGGCCCACAGATCCTTCAGTTAGTGTTCCTTTAGGTCCATAGGCTTCCCTCTCTGCTGGCTAGGCTAGGGAACTGTTTTTTTTCCCCTCATGCATTAGTGTGATTGTGGGAAATTTGCTGAGCCTCCATACATCGACTCCCAGGAACCCTGAGAAGAAATGACATTGTCTTCTTACATTTCTGTTTTTGTTTTTTAGAGACAGGTTTCTCTGTGTAGTCTTAGCTCACACTCATTCTGTAGACCAGGTTGGCCTTGAACTCATAGACTGACCCCCTCTGCCTCAAAAGTGCTGGGATCAAAGGTTCCTGCCTCTACCCCCACCAGCGCCCAGTTCTTCTTGCTTTCTTGAGGGTAGTCTGCTGCCTCTGTTCTCTCACACACTGATGTTTTCCTTTGAAGCCAGGAACCCAGAACAGAGTGTCCAGGACCAGCCTGAAGGTAGGTTTAGTTTGCCCTGACAGTGTTTTAAAGCTGTGTGAGGAGTTGGGGTGTAGCTCAGCAGAGGGCTTGCTTTGTGTGCACAAGGCTGAGTTCTTTCCACACTGAGGAGATAAAACCTTGAGCCTTTAAACTTGGGGGAGACTTTGTATGATAGCCCAGAGTTCTGGTTTCACTTTGCATTATCCACTCCCATGGACCTGTAGGTAGGAAAGCTCTATGATAGCTTTTTCCATTGAGTTACTGTTTTGTTTTGTGTTTTACCTTTTTAATACACAGACACACACACAGACACACACACACAGACACACACACACACACACACACACACACACACACGCACGCACGCACGCATGCACGCATGCACTTAGTATATGTAGGTTTTTGGTTACAATAATTTTTCCAACGAACACGTGATTAATTGTATTTATTCTATTTAGTTAAAACATTATTGCTCCAAAAACATTCAAGTAGACCTGTAGGCTCCTTCTGTCGGCTAACAGACAATTCTGCCAGGCTCCAGCAAACTGCTACCTAGGTTTGAGCCAACATGGAGTATAAGAACTGCTCAGCTACACCAGCGTGTGTGTGTGTGTGTGTGTGTGTGTGTGTGCGCTCTCTCTCTCTCTCTCTCTCTCTCTCTCACACACACACTCTCTCTCTCTCTCTCTCTCTCTCTCTCTCTCTCTCTCTCTCTCTCTCTCTCTCTCTCTCTCTCCATCTCCTATTCTCCTTCATTCTCTCTCTCCTCCACTTGTTGCCAGCTGGCCTCTTCTTCTCTTCCTCCCTCCTCTCTCTTTCTGTCTTTCTGTTGTCCTTTATTCACTACCTCTGTCCCTTTTCCTGGTCCCCTTCCCTTCCCCCAGTAAACTTCCTTTTGTAGTAAGCCTGTCACTGGTGGTGGCTCCTCCTGGGAACCCCTGGGCTGACATGCTGAGGCTGAGGTGTTCCCTCCTTCTAAATGTGCATTGCTTTGTAAAGCCTAGCCTTCAGCAGCAGTTCTGGCTCCAGGTATTCAGACCTTGTCCTTTACAGGAAACAGCAGGGCCTGTAGGCCTGTAGGCCACTCCCTCTGAAGCCCCTGCTAAGATTGGTTGTTAAGCCAAGGGCCGGATGATTAGAATCTTTTGGTTTTATAAGGCTCAAGACAATGGCAGAGTAAATGCTACTTTTACCAGTTTGCTATTCCACCTGCCAAGGATAAAAACAGGGAAAGTTTGCTTCAGAAGCATGCCTGGGTGAGTTGCGTGACAGTAGGTCCTAATGGGCAGGTATCAGGGATACTCAGTACTCCACGGATCTTTTTATAAAGAGAGCAAATCAAGTTTTTGACCTTGCTTTGTTTTATGGGCTTTATGTTTGCATTATGGCTTTGTAAGTACTGCCATTAACTGAGATGGGTCAGTAGGCATGGGTGGAAAAAGGCTGGAGAGATTTTTCAGTCAGTTTCTCTACCTTTGTGTTTTGTTGTTCCAAAGGAGGGGCCTAGAAACCTCTTCATTAGTACTATCAAGGATCATGACCATCTGAGTATTAATTAGGAAAGATAAACTATATCTTATAGGACTAAATAATACCCTGCTGTTTGGACATCCTTTCACGATACCAAGAAAAATAGAAAGAACTGAGTTTTGATTTAGAAGATTCAACTCCTTGACTTCACATATCGCCTTTTTTCCGGTACCAGCTTGCATAAATTCTTATGCAACAGGCCTTGACTTCTATGACAATAAATAGCTATGATGAAAATGTCCCCCCACCCTACCTGTGTCATTGATTTTTGAGGGTTCTATGATACTACAGATATACACATATATACATAAGGAAATGTGAGATAATATATCTCTGATGTAAGCTGCTGTTTTATCAATGAAACAGAATTGTATCACAGCTACCTTGGGGGGCTTCAGGTCTGTTGTTGTTTGTCTTTTGAATCCATGTGGGGATTATAGGGGTTTTTTTGATGATCCTTTTTTGTGGATATGGATAATAATTGAAGTTACTACAACACATTGGGTTTGGGTCCTAGAAACTTCTAAACTTGTAGAGTTTTAGGAAAGGTTTCCACATGTACATTAGTGTAACCTAGTAAAATCTCGTGCTACAGTAATAGTATGGGGGCATTTAACTGCTTAGGTTCATGGCACTGACAAAAGCAGAGAATGTTTCTGTTTCCACTCAGGGTTCTCCAGCAGTATTAATGCCTCTGGAGTTTTGTAGTTGCGACCTTTTTTTAATGAGAAGGAATTTATAATCAATGTTTTCAGGTCTACTGTATCTGTTGAGGGATTACACACTGAAGACCACTCTAAAGGTCAGTAAAGAAGGCGCAACAGAGGCTTATGTGTGTTTCAGATCTCAGTGTCAGCATCCTTTCCTGACAGGTAAGCCCTGTAATGAGAAGCTTGGATAGAAGTATATACTTGTTCTAAGGAAGAGCGCTGACACCTAGGCCATTTAAACCTCAACCAGAAGAACTGATACACTTAATGTCTGACAGGAGCAAAATCTGGTTTCCTTGAAGTCACTTGGTAATCAGTCTGTGAATGGGCTTGTGACATGTGGCAAAGCTAAGCCCTTCCCACTGTATGGCTGGTGGGAGCAAGAAGAAGTAGGGGCCTTGCTTGGGGACATTCATATGCATTATTGTTGGAGTTTCGGGGCAGGAAAAGCAGATTTGATTTCTTGTACCAGTCACCAACTTGCTGGACCTAGGCAGGTTGTTCTAAATGTCTCTGAGCCTCTTGGCAATCAGACCTTATAATGTTTTTTATGCTGCATTAAGCTCCTCTCCTCCCCTCCTCTCCCCTCTCTTCCCCTCCCCTCCCCTCCCTTCCCCTCCCTTCTCCTCTCCTCTCCTCTCCTCTTTTCTCCTCTCCTCTCCTCTCTGCTCCTCTGTCTCTTTGTCTCTGTCTCTATTTGTCTCTGTTTCTGTCTTTGTCTTTCTCTGTCCCTCTCCTTCTCCTTCCCCCCTCCCCTCTCTCTCACATACACACACAGGCATACACATGTATTTGTGTGTGTGTGTGTGTGTGTGTGTGTGTACCCTCAAGGGTCTAGCTCCAGTCCTAAACTGACTGAAGTAACCCTTTCTAATAGGATTCTGGGTTCTGCTGCAAATAATTTGTTATGAAGTCAAAATTGCAGTTTAAAAAAAGTTGGGTAATGGGCCTTACAAAAGAAAATTTCCCATAAGTATAATCCCTTCTTAGTCTATATTTATTATGCTTGTATATAAAAATTTTAAAGTTGATATAGAAATATGTCTTAACTACAATTATGAAAATAGATGTTGAAACTTTCATAAATCAAATAGGAGACACACACACATACATACCCATACATACACCCTGTTTTCTTATATAACCTGTACGGTCTATCTACTTTTTGCCAAGGTTCTATGCTATGTATTAGTTTCTGTTTTACAAACCAATGACAGTAAAGTGATGTGGATCTCAGAAAGCTTTTTGTCTGACTGTCCCATGTGTAGCTACGGGCCAGTGTTTGCCCGTGCTATGGCCTGTGTTTTAGAGTATGTTGAATCTTCGGAGTTTATTCTCATTCTAGGAAAGAATTGCAGAGATGTCATTCTAGGCAGAAACAAAACTTGTAGGCCTCAGAAATCTTCTTAAGTGGGATTTCTTCTGGTGCTGGGGGCTGAAGTGAGGACCTCAGCATGTGGTAGGCAAACCTTCTTCCATTGAGTTACATCCCCAAATCATCACTAGTGTTTTTATGTTTAGATAACAATAACTTTTCACATTGCTCTATGATTTACTTGCTAGTCTTTATAATCCTTGGGTTCAAGTAGACAGCTTAGAAGCAGATGTAAGGAGGAATTCAGTCTTTTTTCCTCATTGTTCTCATCCTCCAATCAATGGCTTGGACTTTTTCAAGTCTCCCATCCCAGAGAACATTCCCCTCTTAGCTGTCTCCTCTCTCCCCCCTCCTTATTTCCTTTCTTCATTCCACTATATCTTCTTCCTCAATAATATTTACATCCTTGTTAATTACATGCAATCAAAATTGATGCTTACGGTAAAGGAGGCTACATTTTGTGTATCGAGGCAACAGTGGCAGCCCTCATGTATGGAACAAATAGATGCGCATCCCTTGGTGATGATCATGGGGAGATTAGAAGAATTGGATAAAACTTGTTAGCTTTTGCCTTATAAACCCTGTTTTCATGGAAGAGGATGCTATCTTGTGCTCTGTTACTTAAAATAACTGTGTAGATAAGATTTAATGCTTTTACCATCATTCTTCTAATCCATTCTTGTCAGAAAGAGATCTGTGGTGCTGATATTGTCTTTTTATTGCCTCAGAAATGGTAATTTGTCAAGTGGTTTCATATAAAAAGGATGCTAAAACTTAAGAACATACTCGTAAGCTGGAAACATATAATTTGGCTAATGGAGATTGCTAGTCATAGATAATAATCAAGATATTAGTAACTCAAGGCCAGTGTAAAGCTGTTTAACATTACTAACTTAACTAAAGTGAAGAGAAAAGACTGTCCCTTAGAGGTAATTTCATAGAATACCAGTTATATAAAGTTAGAGAGACAGCACAGGGACCCAATAATCTAAGAGGAGTGTCTATTCTTGATTTAAGCCATGGATGGTTGTGGTTCCTATTCTTCATATATGCCAAACCAACTATTGATCAGTATGTAGAGATAATTTTAGAATTTAGAACTTGTTCTGAAAATTTTGTTTAAATTCTTTCTTGCATTGTCTCCTAGGCACATCTTTATAGTAGTTTCTCTCTCTTTGCAGTGAAGTATCTGGTTATCACCCCTGGTGAAGCTTTGGCCGTGGCAGTTTTTAAAAGTTGGTTCAGTGGTTTTGTTGTTGTTGTTTTGTTTTTTTTTTTTGTTCTTTTTCTCATTAATCAACATTCCTACCTTTAACTACAGTAGGGTCTATGGCAACCAACCTCTTTTGTTCTTATATTACTTTTTTCTTATGAACGATTTCAAGTTAGCATCTTGATATATCAGAGTGTCTGAATATCAGACTATTTCCACTCAACTTAACTTTTCAAGAAGTTAAATGTTTTACTTTTAATCCTTTTTTCCTGAATTCTAAGCAGAATTCAGAAATATCACTATGTTTATGTAAGTATATGCAGCCTAAGTGACATATGTAATTACTTGAATTTGTCTCTGTGAAGCTTCATGTAGTTTATTATGAAATGGTTTTGAATAAAAAATAGAGATGTTTAACTATAGCCTTATAGAAATTTAATTGTGTTTATGTAACTCTTGTGGATCTTTTTTTAAAATATATTTTTATTTTCCATGTTTACATTCCAAAAGCTTTCCTCTTTCCCAGCCCCCCACCCCATATGTCCCATAAGTCCTCTTTTCTCCATCCATTCTCCTATCTTTCCCCCTCCCCTTTCTCTATCCTGGTACTCCCCTACAATACTGGATCAAGCCTTTCCAGGATCAGGGCCCTCTTCTTCCTTCTTCATGGGAATCATTTGATATGCTAATTGTATCTTCAGTATTCAGAGCTTCAGGGCTAATTAATATCCACTTATCAATGACTGCATTCCATGTGTATTCTTTTGTGATTGTGATTCTTTTGTGATCCTCGCTTAGGATGATATTTTCTAGTTCCAACCACTTGCCTAAAAAAAAATCATGAATTCGTTGTTTTTAATTGCTGAATAGTATTCCATTGTGTATATATACTACATTTTCTGTATCCATTCCTCCATTGAAGAATATCTGGGTTCTTTCCAGCTTCTGGCTACTATAAATAAGGCTGCTATGAACATAGTGGAGGGCTAATATCCAATATATACAAAGAACTCAAGAAGCTAGACCCCAGGGAACCAAATAGCCCTATTAAAAATGGGGTACAAATCTAAACAAAGAATTTTCACCTGAAGAAATTCAGATGGCCGAGAAGCACCTTGAGAAATGCTCAACATCATTAGTCATTAGGGAAATGCAAATCAAAACAACCCTGAGATTTCACCTCACACCAGTCAGAATGGCTAAGGTTAAAAACTCAGGAGACAGCAGGTGTTGGCGAGGATGTGGAAAAAGAGGAACACTCCTTCACTGCTGGTGGGATTGTAAGATGGTACAACCACTAAGGAAATCAGTGTGGCGGTTCCTAAGAAGACTGGACATGACACTTCCAGAGGACCCCGCTATACCTCTCCTGGGCGTATACCCAGAGGATTCCCCAACTCTTGTGTATCTTTGTACAGTCATTCTAGGTCCAAAGATGTCATGTATCCTCTGATAAATCTTAGTATGTCCATGGATTATTAGTGATGTTTGTTTGATGATTAAAGACTTATATTGATCAGTATTGGTTACATATCAAGAAGACCCTCATGACACCTTTGAGCCCTTCAGAACAAAACTCTGTTCTCAGATGTGAGAAACAGAGGCGTCCTTTGCTTGCAAATACTAATATTTGAAATATTGTTCATTCTGTGTATTTCATGTTTCATGGATTTCTTACTTCCAGTTATATTGAACAATTGAAGAGATTCTGGGAAAGCAGTCTGTCTCCAGGACTTGCAAATTAATTTTGATACAGCAGAAGGAAGATAATCTCTTTTAATGAGTAATTATATTCTCTACCACATACCTCACATAGAGCATGTGTGTACATATATCTGTATGCACACACACACACATAATATAGTATACTAGTTAAGATTTGGAGTCTAGATTTGGACTTGATGTTCTGACTTAGTTATAGTGGACAGTCAGGGTAACCTTTGTGTCTTTGAATATCCTTATCTGTAACTTGAGAAGAAAAATAGTACCCACTTCAATTTTTGAAAATTAGGTGTTTATAGGTTAGCTCACAGGTGTTGAATCAGTATGCATTATTTCAACGGAAACATATTTTGTGATGCTTTAGTGATAAAATAGCCACTAGTATATATACATACTTCAATGAAATAAATTTATAGCTAGCAGCAAACTACAGTGACTTCATTCTGTACTTGTACAAAATTGTTTGCTTCAGTGTGTGGCATGCAAAATCCTGAAAGAGTTAAAATTTTTCCTTGTTTTTCAGGCTTTAATTTAGGCTCATTTTTATACAAAAACTGTTAGCCTGGGTAAAGCTGCACCTTGAACACTTATGTAAACTGAGTTTTTCAAAGTATATTAAAATTTGCCATAGTCTTCCCTTGACGATTGAGAGATTTGCATCTGGTAGCGATTCACTCAGCCGAATGGAAGGTCACGCTCCTTAGAGTGCTGATAAGCGGACACATGACATTTGCAAAGAGCAGTGTGCCTACTCGAGTGCCAGGGCAAACTGGAGAAAATTCTGTGCTTCTGATTTCATCAGAAACGTAGGGAATATTGCAAATGACACTACCAAATCAACTGTAAATAGATGATAATTTGATTGACATCTGGAAAGCTGTCACTGACTGAGCAGCCCATAACAGGAACATTTACTGAGTGCAAAGGCAGCTTTCAAATAAATCACATTTTGTCCAGTGGGACCCAGCCAGATTATAATTGCATGTCCTTCCCTTCATTGCAAATTCCCTATTACCATTACCAGCAGTGTCTCATTTAAAGGAAGGTTGTCTTCCAAATATTCAGAGTGTCTCATGTTAACTCGTCACCTCCCTCCTTGAAGGCTTGCTATTTTCTGGAAAATCCAGCCATTGCTTCCCTTCATTCTAAAAAACTCATTAACTTTGCCTTTGTGTGTGTGTGTGTGTGTGTGTGTGTGTATGTGTGTGTGTGTGTCTGTGTGTGTCTGTGTGTGTCTGTGTGTCTGTGTAGAGGTACATATTATAAATTGTTTGGTGACATGATGGAAGTTAGGGTCTAAAGACATTTTAGCATGATTTTGTTATAGTCCTTAGAATTGTGTACTCTATTGTTTTTAAATAAACAGCATTTTGGCAATGGTCATTTTTGAAGTATCAGTACTTCAAAACTGAATGAGCACTTGGCTCCTCCCACTTGGAAATGTACAAGGTGCCCGTCGGGGCCTAGTGTTAGTTCTTGGACCCTGGGTCGTTCAATCCCAGATGCTTGGGAATATTGGGATACAGCGGCAAAAGCACATACCATTTACAGGTCCAGTTGCAGAGACAGTGTATGAAGTGAGAGACACTTGAGACATTATTAAGGCAGTGTTGACAAGTTAGTCTAGTTTGTTCTTTAAAAGCCAATGAGGTATTAATACCTGGTTAATAAGCTCATCCTGTAGTACAAAGTTATCTAGCCTCATTCTCCAAGTCAGCTGCTTTCCATTGATCAAGAAAAAAGAAAGAAACACTGTTCTTATTTGGTCTAGTTCTTTCTTGCTTCTAAATTTGGCTAACATACTCTGGCCTCAGGATAATATATCAGAGGTACTGATCAGAGTCTTTGTTTTAGAATCTCAAAGTAATGTGTTTTCATAAAAACATTTTTGATTTCCTGCTCGTAGGCATAAGAAGTACCCACCAGAGAAGGATAATGTGAAGCAAGTTGCTCCTACTCTAGGAGTGGCCTCTCTTGTTCAAACAGAATAGAACCTGAAGGTTCTGTTGCTAGTCAGGACCAATGTGCCTTTGCCTTGCACCAAGCTCTCTATGTCACAAACAATCAAGGAACCATCTCTGGCTGTACAGATGTAGTTGCTTATTGTAGCCCCAGTGAAAGAACATGGGAGCCAAGATCTTGCTAATTGTAGTGAGCCTGCCTGCATTGTGAGTGTCAGATGATTTGACAGGACTGACATGCAGCTAAATGGAATAGGAAAAGACACGGCCGTGGACTGTTGGTCCATTAGTTTGCCCAGGCATCTTGTTTTACTAAGGAGCTCTCTAATGGTTTCTCGGCAATAATTACTCTCTCTCTTCCTCATGGTATTCAACATGACAGGCACTTGCCAAAGTCACAGCTAATATATTTGCACTCTAACAGGCCCCAATGCTGGGTCTCCTTGAGTACTTTGGCTAAGATATGAGTGATGTCTATGCTTTTTTTTTTCTTGAGAAAAATCTCTAATGCAGAAGACAACTGTTTTATTTTGGATATTAAGCAGGTATGTGGTGTGGCATGAGTGCTTGAGAAAAGAAAATGATGCATTAGCTGTGAACTCCCCATTGTATGTCTTGTGTATTAGTAGTTGATGATATTGAAACAGAGGAAAACTTTTATGGGCTGATTTACTTACACAGTGATAATTCAGACTTGATCCAGAAGCACAGATAGGGAGGGGGTTTCCATAGACATGAACTTCCAGGCAAATGTCTTGAAAGTACACAGTATGGGATGATTCTTTCATTTCAGATGATGTGCAATCGGGAAGTAGTTTTCCTACTTCCCACACTTTCCTCCAGTTTTTTAAACCAAAGAAGGCATCTTAGAGTAATTTAGCTTAAAAAAATGTTCTTCAGGTCACTTCTTTTTGATATGTAGTTGATTTCCCCTATAGCAAGATTTACTTTTTGGAAGTCAGTTTGAACTTCTATATTAAGTATTTTTGTTTAGTTAATAATTATTGGATTCTTTTGAGATTCCTAACACAGTTTGTTAGTGTATAGCTTT
Source organism: Apodemus sylvaticus (assembly GCF_947179515.1). Classification (NCBI taxonomy): domain Eukaryota; kingdom Metazoa; phylum Chordata; class Mammalia; order Rodentia; family Muridae; genus Apodemus; species Apodemus sylvaticus. The sequence continues at coordinate 106,932,558 of NC_067482.1, forward strand.
GGAAAACAGTGTATGTCATAGTCCTGCACAGTGACATGATCATTTTTCTTACAATCTTTGAATGGTATGGTCATAAAATAATCCTTGTGCTAGAAAATACAAGAGGAAGAAGAAATACATGCGTAGAGGCTATGATTTGGGTTTCAGTGTCTCTTCTTCATATTCATGTATTTGTAGGAGGGTGGTCCTACTCAGAAGTTTAATCAGATTAAAGATCCCTGTTTATTTTTAATTTTTTATTTTTTTTTTAAGATCCCTGTTTATAAACTCTTTAGAGGGGTGAAGAAATAAGCAACAACTCGATTTCAGATACTTATTTTTTCAACATACAGCTATCTCTTAGAACAGTTTCTTACTTTTTAAAAAAAGTACTTATGTTTTGCTGTATCAGAAAGAAGAGAAAAAATCTTAGAAACATATTAAGCATATGATGAAATTGAAAGGGTTCTGAAGAATCCTTTAGAATCTGTTTTCTTTGTGCAGGTACCAGATGTTGATGTTGGCAGCACTTATGAGGGTCACAGGACATTAAAAATCACTAGGCTGGGGTGAATAAAATTCCAGGTCTGTTGCACTGAAAATTATTTAAAACTTGTGTTTGTTTACTCAGTGGTAAGTAGTACAAAAAGCATTTTTTTCTATATGAGTGTGTTTTAAACAGGTACCTTTGACATACATACATGATCAATGAAAATGTTTAAAACACATTTGTGTCCCAGGGGCTCCTATCACTGCAGGCCGCTGGTTCCGTTGAAGTCCATTTTCACATGTGCAGAGCTGATCACGCTGCACTTGACCTTCCTTGTAAGTTATTTGTTTCATGTACTAGAGGGCTAAGGCTACATAGCTGTGCAAGAAGAGGGAAAAGGCGTACGTGCTACACTTAGGTAGTATTTCCTTAGTGTTCTCTGACAGTAATTTTGAGAAGAAAAGAGGACTTTTTATGCCCACCCCCACTTTTGGGACTGAGCTAAGTTTCTCATTGATAAAATAATTAAGAGTTTATAGTTTCAATGCTAAAATAGAAAGTAAAAAACTGGTTTTGAGGAACAAAACCAATTCCAACAGGGGGTACCTCTCTGTACTCACTGTAGATTCTTATTTATTCTTGTTTTATGGGTGTCACACTTGAGTAGTTAGGTTGCCTCCTTTCTTAGTTTTCCAAAGGAGTTTAATACATAGATCCTCCAGTTTGCCTTGTTTCTTTAGTTAGGAGTTTGAACCAATGCTGTAAGTGCAACGAAATCCATTTCTTCTAGTCTGTGTTATCTATCTTATTACCGTCCATTACGATAGTATTCCAGCTTTCTGTGGGAAGGGAAGTATTTTGAATAGTCTGTCAGAGGAAATGGCTAGGAGGAAAAGCAGATCTCAGCAGCTCTCATTTCTGGGATTACGGCTGACTTCTTCCTTTTTAGCACACCTTTCAGGTTGTGTATAATTATACAGAGTGGAAATAAGAAAAATAGTATGTGTGATGAAGTTAATTTTTATACACCAAAGAAGTCCAGATGTTGCTTGTTCTGTTTGTAGATCCTGGTGCCTTGGTTTCATTCAATGACAAAGAGAGGTGTGGTGTTATTTGTGCTCTCATGTCGCTAAACCTCAGGAACATGCCAGGACATTTAGATTGAATTGTTATGTGAACATCACTGAATAGTCTTCACAGTCCTAGATGGTGTGGCCTGTTCCTTAAGGTTATGTGATACATTATCTTGCTCCTAAGTCACAAGACTATACAGCGTATTTCTGTTCTGCATATTGTAGTCAACCGGAACTGATATTTTTATATTTAAAAACATCTGAACACAGAAAAGATACAAAAAGAACACAGTAGAAATGCTGAAAATCAAGCATACATAGGGTGCACTTCTATGAGTGGAGTTTACAAACCTAAAGCCGTGGGTGAGTTGGTGAGTGAATGGTGTGTGACTTTGAGGACCTGGGGCATTATAACAAACTACTGTAGACTTTGTAAGCCCTCTGCACTTAGTTCGGTTTTTTAATTAGTTGTATTCTTTATTTACATTTCAAATGTTGTCCCCATTCCTGGTTCTGCTTTCCCCCAAAACTCCCTAATCCTTCCCCCCTCCCCTTGCTTACCAACCCACACACTTCATCTTCCCTGTCCTATCATTCCCCTATACTAGGGCATCTCGCCTTCTCAGGACCAAGGGCTCTTCTCCCTTTGGTGTCCAACAAGCCATCCTCAGCTACATATGCATCTGTAGCCCTGGGCCCCTCCATGTGTACTCTTTGGTTGGTGGTTTAGTTCCTGGGAGCTCTGGGAGTACTGGGTAGTTCTTTAGTAATTAATCAAGTTACTGAATCTTTGCATTTTATAAAACTTATTTTTAAATGTTTGAATCTTATACTTAGATTAATATATGGATACATTGTACAAGATTATTTGACTGTTGTCAAGACATTTTTCATTTAAAACCTTTTTCTGATTAAAAACTAATATAAGAGCTGAAGTCTAAACAATGTCAGGATCATATCTTGTCATCCTGGAAAGTCGTCCGTGGGTGTGACAAGATGGAGATGCCCATTTGCGTAGCACCGTCTCTCAAGCCCTTCTGAGGACTGCCTCCTCCTCAGGCACAAATGTGTCTGTAGTAGTTTTTCTGGTTTCTCTCTTCTTCTTCTTTTTAATCATAGATTTATTTGTAAGCAGATAATTTACCATCAATATTTTGCTCCAACAATAAGGCCTTTGTTTTCTTGTCCTTCAGTTTCTTTTTTTTTCTTTTTCAACTATGTGTACATTAGATCATCTTATAAACATTGCTTCATGTCAATCTGTGGGACCACCGTGTTCTCATGGTCCATTGTCAAATGAAGCATTGTCTGAACAAGCTAGCTGTCACACACAGCCATTTGATGTTTAGATTGGTAGTGTATATAGCCACAGATCCTATATCCATAGGGTTTCTGATCACCAAGTACAGAATGTTTTAAACTGATGTATTTTAACTTACCATTGCTGTGATAATTACGACATAGGTCTTTTATATATTATATACATACCTATGTATGTATAAATTTATTATATTTACTTGTATTTATATTGCTAATCAGTATACTTATGTAAAGGAAACAGACTTACATGGTAGGCAGCATTGAGGGGGAATTTTAGAATGCCTTTGTCACGTCTGTAGTTTAGTGGAGTGTGTAAAATAAACAATGCCTACTGTGTGATGAACGCCAAAGAGCTAATCAATTATGGATATTACTCCTGGTTAGAACTCATGTAAGCTGTCCTGTATTATAGTTACTTGGAAAGATGTATAGAAGCCTAATGTTTTGTGTGGGTAAATTTGTTTTGTAACCTGTGAAATGTGTTCCTGGGGATAGTGCATCTAACCTCTGAACTTTCCACTCATTGTCTATGCAGTGAGGATTCCAATAATGCTTTTCTTTTGGATGATATGAGGATATAGGAATACCTTTTGTAAATTTATATGCAGTTTGCTAATTTACTAATGTATTCTTGCCAAATGACCTAAATTAGAAGGAGGGTGATTTGGATCAAGTCCCTGAGCTCACTGTCTAGAGTCAGATTACATTTGTCCATTCTACTTGGAAGAGGTGTGTGTGTGTGTGGGGGGGGCATCAAAGATGTATGATTTTAATCTTATTTTTGTTAGAGGCTATGACTACTCTAACCCCCATAGCTTCAATTAAAAAACTTGAAAATAGTTCATTTTCTATTCTAATTACTTGGCAGAAATTTAGAATAGCAAGAAACTAGTAACAACCAAATCTTTCCTTTGCACTTACAGATCAACAGAAGAGATTCTTGGGTCCTAGAGACCAAAGAAAGAATCAGCAGGAATGCCCAGGGTGAATGATGGATTGCAGAGCCTGGCTGGTAATTACTTTCACTGAGCTAAAACATTAACTTGATACATGGGAGCAAGGCCAGATGAAAATCGGGAGGTGGACCTCTTCCTCCCCATGGAATGCCCATACTTGCCTTGTGGAGGTAGTTGTTTCTTTGGTGGGAGAGTCCAGCTCAGCTTCCTTTCCCGAGGCTCAGCATGGATTTTCGTCTACCACCCCGGTAGACAAGGAGTGGTACCCTTGTTTTGGCCATTGTAATGATAGGTGTTTAAGTCATCCTGCTTTCTGAGATGGCAAGAACTCACAGTTTCTCAAGACTTTTCAGTAGGATACCCGATAACAGAGAATTTCTCCTCTTGGGGTTCAGCTTTTTTGTATTTTTTTTTCATAATGTGGGCTCTGGAACCCACATGGTTGATAAGCATTTTAGCATTAACTTAGCTTTTGGAATTTTGTAACATGGCTACTGAACAGATTCCTTACACTGAGCTAGAGAATACTGTTCTCTTCAGAAGAGCCAGGGGATATTTTTAATGACATATAATAGTTATTAATACTTCACTACTTTGCTATCTAGGAAAGATTGTGATGTGCTTATGACACCATGTATGTTTTCATTCATGCATGGTTTCAGATGGCCATAGAATGTAAAGTATGTGAGAACTCATTCAGTGCCACTGTGCTCTCTGTGACTACCGTCTCAGCATACAGTACACTTGAACTTGAATTTTCTGAGTTTAAGTTGATTATTACCTCATGGGAATAATAGTTATTGTTTTGAGAGACTTAGAGTAGATTAGATCTTAAAATCTATACTAAAGATAGAAATGGCACTAGATGATGAACTCTCCCGTATTGTTTCTTTTATTTTAATCATGCTCCATTTCTCCAACCACGATGTTTTGTGCTGGTCAGGAAGTTCTCTGTTGTGTGCCATATTGTTGAAAGTCTAACTTTCTGATATCAGAGTCCATGGTTTCTTGCCATCCGCCGAACAGGCTGACCTGAACATCTATTGCCATGCTAGCCACAATGGGTACTTACTAATCTAGCCGGCAATTGTGGGCATGCACTACAGTCAGTGAAAAGGATGCTTATCAGTCATGTTGTTTTTGACATCCATGGAGAGCCAGAAAGGCAGATAATGGATATTGAATTTACAGATGCTCTATTTCTAATGTTAGATTGTGTTTTGTGTATTTATGAGTTAGTTATATTTCTGACATATAAACATTTCTCACATGTGATTTTACAGATATATTCTCTTGCAACAGACATTCTGTGGAAGCATGATTTTGTTGTTGAAACATCTACCATTCTTTGCTTTCTTAGACGTCTGAATTGAAGGTGTACTATTTTGAGTATCTATAAATACTCAGTCTAGCTAGCATAAGCGTTTAAGTTGAAAGGCTTCAATTATAAAAAAGATTCCTTTAAAGAGCTGATTTTTGTGGAATTTTTAAGTAACATGAGAATATTATTGATAAAAGGAACTTTTATTAAACACTGTTAGTTTCTGTGGGATGTACTTGTTGACTCATTGACAGCATGGAATACTGGTTTGGTAGTTTATCTATTTTCTTTACTTACGTGCTTTGAGAGTTGGTGTATTGTTTTTTCAAACCTTCATTGTCACAAACTTGGAGCACAGGGCTGGAGATGGTTCAGTGGTTAAAGACACTGTTCCTCTGGAAGAGGAGTAATCTGGGGTTTGATTTCCAGCACCCAGGGTGGCTCACAACTGTCTGTAACAGGCACTCGTGGTGCACATATATCTATGTAAGCAAAGCACCCATTCACATAAAATAAAATAAATGCAATTTTTGAGTGAGGGTGCTATCTTTTTTGAAAGATTCCTAATCTTGAAGTGACCTGTTCTATTTTTTTTTACCACAACATTTTCCTCAACCCCATTTCCTATATTACAGAAGGACCAAGTCATGGCATAAGGAAAATTGGAAAGTTTTTGTTTTTATACTAGCATTTTCTGTAGTTAGACTTGTAAATCATGTCTTTACTGGCTTCTATAAATCTCAGGCCCTTGGGAATGAAACCCATGACGTGTCTTACTTCAAAAGGTGAGAAAACAAGGAACTCAAATGTTCTCTGCAGCAGAGCTGTGTTCATGCCCCTCCTTAGCATCATCACCTGGGGAAGTGAGGAACAGCATTCCCATCCACCTCTTACCGGCAGTGACTTGCATGGCTTGGAGGAAGCTTTGGGACTGAGCAGAGGTTTATAACTACTGCTGTCTGGCCTTCTTTGACCATTGTTTCCCCTTCCAGGATTCCTGTAACTGTCAGCTGATGGTTCATACTCCCAAATGTTTCTAATACTGCAATGATGTCAGAAGTATTTTTTTTAAAGGCTAGGATTAGCAGTTACAGTTTTTCTTCAAACATCTTTGGAGTGGAGAAACTTCTGTCAAACGTGGAGCCCTCTTTTCCTCTTTTCTATCTTCCTGCAGTTTTCCCACTTCTTTTGCTAACTTATTCCACCTACATTGCTTTGGAATCCCCACCCTACAAAAATTAGTCAACATTGATTATATCAATTATACTCTGTCTCCACTTTGGCACCACTCTTTCTGTGGATCTTTATTGAGCATTGCATCTTCCTTAAGTTAGTTAAAGGCCTCAGGGAGGTTGAAAATTGGTCTAGACAGTGGATGAATCCTGTGAAGGGTGATTCAAGTCTTGGGGTTTTCCTGAGATAGGTCCTGATTTAGACCTGGTAATATTTGAATGCCTGAGGTAAAGGCATTAAGTGTCAGAACAGATGCTTCAATGGAAAGAACAAGCTACAGGGCACAGGAAGAGAAGATGATTGTGTTCTGTAGGGGGTATGTGCTATATAGTTCAGCTTAAAATTAAGAAAGACTTCATACATTTACATTCATACTTGTTTCCATGCTTAGGGTAGATGCTGTCTGTATGACATAGGAGGGTTTCTGATAGGCTCAGAAGCTTTTTACTCTCTGGCTTTTAAGGTAATAGGATTTCATCATTGTCTTAGTCACTTTTATATTCGTGTGTTAAAATACCATGACCCAGGTAACTTGCAACATTTTTTTGAGGTTCATAGTTTTAGAGGGTTAGAGTCCATGACCAGTGTGGTAGTGCGTATGGCATCAGGAGGCAAGCATGGTGCCCGGGGAACACTCTTCCATTCTTGGTCAGAGTGCAAACTTGTACAACTACTTTGGAAGTCAATATGGATGTTTCTCAGAAAATTTGGAATTGATTTACTTTAAGACACAGCTATACCACTCCTGGGCATATACCCAAAGACACTCCATCTTACCACAAAGACACTTGCTCAACTATGTTTATAGCTGCTTTATTCATAATAGTCAGACTCTGGAAACAACCTAGATTTTCCTCAACCAAAGAATGGATAAAGGAAATATACACTTAAACAATGGAGTATTACTCAGATGTTAAAAAATGACAATGTGAAATTTTCAGACAAATAGATTAGACTACAAACCAACCAACCAACCAACCAACCAACCAACCAACCAACCAACCAACCAAAAATACCATGATCCTTAGCAAGGCAACACAGACCCAGAAAGGCAAGCATGATATATACTCACTTGTAAGTGGATATTAGTTGTTAAGGATAATCATACTGCAAGTCAAAAACCCAGAGAGGGTAAGTAACAAGGAGAGAGGACTGTGGTGGGCGTGGGTACATGGATCTTCTGGAAAGGGAAAACAGAATTTGTAGGTGGACCAGGGGCAGGTAGGAATAGGAACAGGATTGACACTATTTTTCAAGGAAAGGAAAAGTTGCCTAATCAAGAAAGGACAGTTCATTTATCAAATACATACATACATACATACATACATACATACATACATACATACATACATACGTACGTACATACGTACATATATACATACATCATGCAAAATTCATTGACTGATCTAAATCCCTATATTCTTCCCTCAACCCTAATTCCCCATAGCAAAGACTTACTACAGAGAGGAGTGGGCCATACTGGAAAGTGTAAAATTAATGATAACATAGACTATTGTTCTGATTGCTTTTGTTGGCTGAGAAATTCAGCTTTTTAAAAGCTGGGTTGAGTCTTACAGTAGGAAAATAGTTCCCTGTCCTCTGATCTTTCTGTTATGTAATGGTAAAGTGTTTTCTTAGCCACCGCTGGATAATGATGCAACTGTCTCTTTTACTTCCACAGAACAACCCCTTCACAGTTTTCAAATAGATACTTAAAAATAATCAAGGCAAATACTTGTACCTAATGTGAAAACACTGATGCCTATGCCTGCCCCGTCTTTCCTGGGGGCATGTTGTAGACTAGGAGCATGAAAGCCCTAGCTCTCAACAAAGAGAGAGATGCCTCGTGATTTTAGTCATGGAGATGAACAGCCTTGAGAGTAGGCACTGGACCAAGTTTTCTCCAGTGCTTCCTGAGAGGAACTATGCTAGGAGAGGGTAGTGATTACTTCCTATCTGAAATTTAGAAAATTAACTGCTTGCAATAAGGCTGTGGAGCTCAAAAAGGCAATGAGACAGCCCTACCTTCTGAGGGAGACTCTTACCACAGTAAGAGGCCGAAGCTGTGATGGATACCCAACACTGGGCATCACCTCTGACCTACTGTTTTATTATCTTACGTTCCCTTCCTGGAATTCGCATCCTCGATGCAGAAGCTACAGAGCTACCATCAGCTTATGCTGGGTCTGCCTGCCATTGTGAATTCTGACTCAAAACGGAACATATATATTCCTCCTTCTCTTCTGTCTTTAGGTTGCTGGCCAGAGCTAAATATGCTTTCTCTAGTCCTTTAGGTCTCCTTTTCTTTAAAGCTTTTGTGTCTGCCCTGTAGCTGTTATCTGCCAGGTGGCTGACCTCCATGTTGGCTTAACTCAAACCCTTCCCTGTTCAATTCTGTGACCGCTGCTGAGGTTTACAGCTTACCTGCTTTCAAGTTTCTCTTTTCAATTTTAGTAAAATTGTCTTTGAACATCTAACAACAAGAAGTCACACCATGCATTCCATTTCTATAGAATTTATTTATTTATTTATTTATTTATTTATTTATTTATTTATTTATTTATTTATTGTTGCAATACTTGGTTGGCAAGCTCTCCTTTCTGGTGAGATGGCAAAGTAGACAGAGTTTTCCCCACATGGAAGCCCACTGATGGTGAAGTTGCCTTATTAACTGCCTTGATTTTACTTCTTGTGTCACCTTCATGGAAGATGTGTTAGAGTAAACCGTTATTATGTCTCCTGCTGCTTACAAACTGAGTCTCTTTTTCTCAGTCATCTTACTTCTGCTTTGGGTTGTTATGATGACAGAGGAAGCATGTTTTGAGAAACATGAAAAGCCATTGTCATTCTGAGAGCAGTTAGTTAGTTTTCATTGTGTTCCTTTAGCCTGCCGTGTTTGCTTTAGTGTCTGAGTTTGGTGACAGTTCTGTTATTATATTAAAGATGTTTCCTGCCATACATTTTCCATTTCAGTTACGAAAACTCACTTTATTTCCTAAGATGAATTATAATTAGGATTGTTTGGTACTGAGACTCTTTTCCTCACTTAATACCCCTAATGAGATACAAATGTTCTAAATGTCCTTATGAGCGGATTATATTTAGAGAGGAATCCACTTATTTTAGTTAACTAATCCCTTTGCTCCTGTATCACACATCCTTATTAGGCCCTCACGTTCCTGCTCCTTATGGAATTCTTGTGAGATCAGACCTCTGCAAGCAGTATGATTAACTTTCAGGGTCAGAGGTATTGAAAATGTCAGTGGAATTTGTTGATGCTCCATACCTTGTTGTAACAGCACTCTTCTTAGACACATTAATGATAAATACAAGACTTTTTCTAGTCTTACAAAGCAAATTTTTTTAGTGATCTTCTTGTATTTATGTCAGTTTTCCATAGAATAAAATAATGGACTTATTTTGAATTTTTTTCACTCTGTTCTCCTGCCACCCTTAGTATCTTGGAATGGTTTTTCTAACTCAATGGGTCATTGTTTGTTGTACTTGATGTCCCAGGAGAGCAAACTGTGTGTGGTGTTGAACATCACTAAGTGATATCTGTGCAACATCTAGGGATCAGTACTGGGTACCCTTCCTGATGACTGTGTTTATTTTGTACAGAAAGCAGAGAGAAATAGCATTTTGAACAGCTTGATTTGTAAAGTTGCTTTTTGAGTTCAAATCCTGGCTTTATTGCTTACTGTTGACCTACCTGTAGATGAATTATTGGACTTCCTTATTCTCTGGCATTCTGCTATACATACAGGTGATTATAATGCTACTTGCCTTGTGGGTGGCTACGAGGATTCTGTGAGCACATTAGAGAATAGTACCAGTTGCAGTCGCTGTGTATATTTGTATGATAGTGTCTGGTTGAATTTCTACAAGTATTGTCTAATATTATTCTCTCTTGGTCCATTCAACCAATGAAAAAATATTACTGACTTTGTAAAAGGAATGTCATAAAAATATAATAGTACCCATAATTTTGTTACTGGTATCAGAGTTGGAATTGTAGGACAAATTTCTTCTCATCTATTAATCTAGATGGAATTGCGTCTTCAGGAACCTCCCCACTTCTTTGATTATTATAAGATGTAGGAAGGTACTCAAGTTCTATTTCTTAAATCTGTGGTGATTCAGTTCATTCATTTTAAAATTACTTTAAGTATAATTGTTTCTTCTTTTACATGACTTTGGCTTTTACTTGCCATGGTTAATTAACACCAGTTCCCTATCAGTAGAGTCTAATTATATCAGAAGTCATGTTAATGAGTTATGATTCACTGTATTAGTGGTGTTAGTTCTTTCTTTTGGTTTATGAGCAGACAGGCATGTAGTTATGTTGTCCCCTTGTCTTTGATAAACTCATGTGACAGGTCAAAAGAAGTGATAATAGAAAAGAAATCTGTCAAGAAAGCTCAAAGTGAAGCAAAGAAAAAGTATTCACACTGAAAATAAGATTTGAACTAATTATAAACAGGATTCCTGGAACAGGGTAACTGACCAAGGGCACATCAAGGCTCTCACTGGTGTCAGAACTGTGTGGAGTTGGGAAAGCAAAGAATTCATCAAGCCACAGAAGAGCTACCTAGTGAGCACTATGCACTGTTCAATATAGTGTTCTTGTTTGTAAATTAAACAACACACCTTGAAAGTACCCCTATGTGATGGAAAAAATAACGTCTATTCTCCTGCCCGTTATTGGTATCACCAATATTTTTCTCACCCCTGTAGTTTAGTCTTTTCGGAATGTGATACAAATGTAAATCATACAGTGTGTATTTGTAAGTGTGGTGGTTTCATTTGAGATTCATGACTGTTGTTGCATGTAAGAACCTTTGGGGTTTAAGCCAAACTGTAAGACTTGCCTGAAGATAGAGTAGGGAGGGCTCTTATTGTAACCTGGCTAGGCTCTGGTCGGGAGTACACATTCAACATGCAGCGTGAGTCCTGGCTTCAAGAATCCTGTGGGAGCTGAAACATGTCTCAGCTGAGGCCCTTAGGAGCTGCCACAGGTGGTGGGGGGGACTGGCCTAGTGTGGTGAGGAGAGAGGATTATCCAGAGGTGAAGCCCAGCAGGCTATGGAGCATGTGAGGAAGTTACTTTCTCCCATTCTTCTCTGCTCTTTGCCTAAATTACTTTTCTGGCATTACTTTTCTGATTTTGCTTCATTACATGGCTCCTTTTCTTTCCATTCCACCTCGTCACCACAGTAATGTGTTTCCAGTACTGGTACCACACTTTGGATCACTCCTGTTGTTAAATCAGGTGTCATGTTTATAGGGACCAATCTTTGCTGCCTTCTGGCGATGGCAATGCCATTGTGCTCCTGAATTCACACTGTTGTACATGTGGGGAAGGGGCTTGTGCGGCCTCGTGATGAGCTGTTGGCAGTTAATGGTTGCTAGAAGAGGAAGAATCATTCTTCTCATAATTATAGCCATTGCCAAATTGCCCATGCTTCAATAAATAACCACTAACTCATGCCCCTGCAAGCAACCTTAATTAAATTGAGTTGGTTACAGAAAAAAAAAAGACAAAGAAAAAAAGAGAGGAAAGGAAAGAAAAGGAAGAAGGATATGAAAATGGGAGAAGTGAGAATGAGGGGGCTCAGTGTTGGGAGATGATAATGGGGTTAAAATGACTAAAATTCAATATAACGCATGTATAAAGTTGTTAAAGAATAATGAAAAGGGACCTATCTCAGTTTATCTGAAGTTTTCCATTGCTTCCCACAGGGAACAACAGCATAAATGTCACTGAGATGTTGGTGAATTGGGGGCCCCTTAGAGCTGCAAGTCAAGGGTTCGGTAGTCCCAAACCAGTTATAGGCTCTTTTGTAAAGATCTTGGTAAATCTTCTACCAATTGGGATTCTATGGATTTTTTTTAACATTTATTTTTAGTACTGGGGAATCAAACCCAGAGTTCATTATATAGTCATGTATTTTCCAAGTGTCCATCAACTGAAACATACTCCCTGTTCCTGGGACCATATTTTTAAAGGTACAGTACACAAACTAGATTGAACTCTGTGGCAAAGACATAATGGTGAAGTAATGAAGCATTGGTAATTCTTGGGCCATGATCAACTAACTCATCCTTTGTGTAATCCTCATCAGCAGACTCCTGAAGCTGCATCAAGCTAAGTAGGAGATTCTAGCTTGATTAATAGTTGTCTGTCTGTGGCATAGGGGTTGAAGTACTGTAAGAGGTGGTATTCAGAATAGCTGTACTTCCCACAAAAACATTTACCAAAAGGTAGTTTGTTCATATAAATACTCATGCTGGAAAGATACTATCATTAATTACAAAATAGTAACTAGAGTTATAGCTGAAGTACATTTTATACTTAGGGATAGGTTCATCAGAGAAAAGACGGTTTCTTGTCTGTTATAGGCAGGAAACTGAGGCAAGGGCAATTTAGCCTGAGGTCTGATCGCTGGTGGTAGGGGAACAGAGACTCACACTCAGGCAGTCTGCTTGAGACTCTGTATTCTGCTGTGTATATGTGTGGCCTTCGGAGTTCTAGCATATTAGTGAGTGCCTGAAGGACGCTCAGGAAACTCATTGTGTGTCCTTCATTTTAAGAGCAAGGTCTTCAGGAGACTTTAAGATGATCATGGTGAGTTGGAGTAAACTCGATTATCCTGCCAGAGGCCCTGGTCGCTGAAGGAGGTGTTAGGTTGGCTTGTTGCTGGTCTCATGTCAGGGGACAGAGAGATGCCGCTCATCTAGGAAGACTCACGAAATTGGCGTTCCTTTCTATTCTATGCCTTGGCCCTGGCCCTCTCTTGCCTGGGAATACGTTAATTTGTTCTCTTCCTGTGCTCTCTGCCACTTATTTTTCCCAGGGAGCCTGGAATCCCCATTATCTTTTCTAGGCTGCCCTCTCTATTTGCTTGACCCATCCACCAGGTCTCTGTATGTAAAGTACTGTTCTAGCTGCTGCCAGATACCCATGCTCCTGGCTTGCTTTCTATTGTGTTAAACATCGCTTGTGGGCACTTGTGGGGGAAGGCCTTCCTTGGCTTACACATTCCAGATCACTGTCCATCACTGACGATGTCAGAGCAGGAGCTCCAGCAGGAACAGAGATGGGAACCTCAGCAGAACGACACTTGCTGCTTGCTCCCAGGCCCATGTTCAGTTACCTTTCTCATACCTCCCAGGACCACCTGCCTACAGATGGCACTGCCTGCTGTGGTCTGGGCCTTCCATGTAGCTCAGCCCCCAAGAAGCTGTCACATAGACATGCCTACAAACCAAACTGATAGGAGTCATTCAGTTCATTCTTCCCCAGTGACTAGTGTGTGTCAAGCTGACAAAAGCTAACCCTCATGCCAGGTATGAAGGAGAATACCAGTGCATTATATTCACTAGTCGCTGACTTTTTCCTCCATATTTTCTACAATTAAGAATGTCCTTCTCAATTTCAACTCAAAATACCTGAAAAGAGTCCTTGTTTAGTTAAGAGAGAGTAAATTTCCCCAGGTAAGTTCCCATATGTTTTCTGTAAAAACCAGCACACACTTTCTTTGTATTTCACCTCCGTCGATGAGAGTCTTAGAACAGTAATCAGCCAGGATAAGCCACTCAGCTCCTGTTGCCTTGCATTTTGTTGGGCAATTTTAGCTATTTTTTTTTTTTTTGGTGCTATTCAGAAGAGTCTGCTTCTTGTCACAACACTGGCATCCCAGGTTCTGTGATCCTTTTCTTTGCAGGTCCTGGAGCAGTTGAACTGTAGGTCTGCTCACCTAAGTAGGTACAATGGTACAAGATGCTCGGGAGGGGGGTGTGTGGTTCCATTCCGGTTCCGGTTCTGGTTCCGGGAAGGCCTGGTAGTGTGTGCACATGGCCACTGCTTTTGTAAGGTTGGCATGTGTGTGTTTATATCCCCCAGGCCTCTGTTCTTCCCTTCCCTTCTAGAGCCTTTCCCTCCTTTTGTTGGCCCTTTACTCCATATTTGGGGCTTTGTGCATGCTAAGTGTGCACACAACTGTCTATGTGTAGCAATAGCCCTGCATGCTTTCTCTTACAGCTTTTTATGGTTTATCCAAGGAGTGGCTAAAGGACCTGGTAAATGTATGCTCCTCCTTCCCTCTGCCTCTTCCTTCTCTTCCCTCCTGCTCCCCTCTCTTCCTTCTTTCCTCCTCCTTCCCTCTTCCTTTGCATCCATTTAGTTCCATCTCTGGCTCAAGAATGTGTTCTTGAATAGCTCCTTCAAGAAGTAAACAGTGCGAACCTTAGTGCATCTTAGTTCATGACCCATTTATGTGTTTGTGGCCCAAATCCTTCCATGTGTGATATTACCTTCTTAGAATAATTGAGGCCTTCGTGAAATACAGAATAGCTGTGTGCCCTGTCAGATAGGATGTGAAGGCCCTGTGGAATCCTTTGCTAGTGGGATACTTTAAGGCACATTTGCACTACACTGAAGGCTTAAGTATGGGCCCAAGTTTAACCTTATCTCTTAGGTTAATGGGTTCGGCACAGTTTGTTTAAGGTCCTAGGCCTTTCTGTGAACTGAAAACGTGCTCTTTTCCCCCCAAAAGTCCCCACTGTAGAAGTGCGGATTCTGTGCTAACATCCAGCTCTCACCGTTCGGACATTAAATACAGTGTTTTCATTTCACGTCCTTTGCAGCTGCTTCCCCTTTGAATGTCTTTTGAACCCTGAGTTGTAGTGGCTGGAGCTGGAGGGCTGGGGTTGGTTGGTGGTGCATTTTTATCCCTGCTCAGAGCCCTTTCTTGGCGTGTTACCTTGCTGCTCAGGTCGCCTTCAGTTTCTCTACAGGACAGTCTTCTTGGGGTTGGAGACTTCAAAGAAAATCTTCTGACAGTGTCGTTGCTCTTCGTTGGGCAACCTCCTCAGCTGTGTAGCCAGAGCCTCTTTTGAGTGTAGGGCAGCTTACCTGTCTGCATTCACTTTTCTCTGATAGTCTTTACCTGTTTGGTACCAGGCTTAGTGTTCCCTAGTTTCTTAATCTTGTCCTTTCCTTATCACAATTGTTCCTTTAGTAGAGTTGCTAGTATATTTATGTACTGCTCTGAACTAGGTTTTAAAGTCCTGGAAGAACTTTAGCCAGGTATGGTAGAGGCACTGTATAGACCTTTTATGGTGACATAGACCTGCAGATTCCATGCTGAGAGGTAGAACAGGTTACCCTCATTCACAGGATAACCTAATTTAAGATTACCTTCAGCTATACAGTGAGTTCAAGACTACCCTGGCTATTTGAGGCCCTGCATCAAAACAAACACTTGCAATAAAGATTTTATACATTTAAAAGGATTTTAATATTTCTGTCTGGAAAGATTACCACTATTCTTTTGGCTAATTGTGTTGTCAACTAATATTAGTTAAGACTGATCTAATTTAAATATGAATTTGATGTTTGAATTTAATATTTTAAGGCAGCATGGAAAGAAGGTGAATGGTATAGTGGCTTCAATAGAGGCTGAATTTATGAATGAATTTTAAATTCGAGTTTGTTGTATAGACACTGTGATCAAGTGCTAAGTAAGTAATGTGAATGATATTGTTTAAAGCTTTTCCCAAACAGATCTTAAATCTTAATCAATATCCAACTGTCTGAACTGTAAAATTGTTTCAGTAGACCAACTGAGCTATGGGTAAATGTGTAGAAATCTTGGAGAATGCAAAAGTGCAGGCTTAGATATGATACAAGCGTAAGCCATTATGATTTACATAATTTATCTCCTCAGTATAAATATTGTACTTGTAAAGTTAAAACTGCTGTCCTGGAAATCAGATTGTGTTTGTCTTGAGTATTTGTGGGCCTGGCAGAGGTTTTAGGGTTATGTTTGTGTTTAGATTAAATTTGAATGGTAAGTTAAGATTTATGGTGAACAGTATGTAGAAAATATTATTTGCTTTTTCAGAGCTTATGAGTAAAAGCAACATCTGAATTTAATGTTTGAGAACCAACCAAATTCAAGAAATATGATACAATTCTATTTTAATTGTTTCCCTTAATTGTTCCTAACTTCTGATCATTTACGGTTTATGTGTTTATGATATTAACATATTTAGTACCCTGTCACTGGTTACATTTAAGTTTCTGTAGTCATACTTTCAGGATTTTTTTTCTCTTAAGACAGGAATAATATGAGACCTCTGTTTGCCCAGAGTCCTAGATGATTGTATTCTGATTTTGTTCATTACATGAGATATGCTCACATGGTTTGCTTCTGAATAAATCCTTTTAAGAATTAGTCAGTCTTTTCCCTGAAATGCACCTTTTACCTATTCATCCATTCACATATGAATCTTGTGTCTCCCTCTCCCTCCCTTTTTTCCTCCCTCTTCCCCTCCCCCTCTCAAATATTGGTCATAGGCTTGCTGTAGCTCTAGGGTAAAGGCTTTCCTTGGATCAGAAATCCGTAAAACAAAACAACAGCAAAAAATGATACTGCTTGGTAAGAACTATGGCTGTGAATAAAACAGAGACATTGTGTGTGCTCTAGGTAACTGTGAATGAAGCTGAGGAGAGAAATAAAGGAGATAGTCACCAGTCTACACACTATGGACCTGTCTACACAGACAGGGTGCCGTCCAAAGACTTCCAGGAGGAAACAGCACCTTTGCCTCCATATTCTTTAGTTCCAGAAAGGTGAAAATTGACACACCGTTAAAACTCAAGGCAACCAAAGCTCCATGTCCTCAACCAGAGCTCTCATTTTAGGTCAGGAAAGTCTTTGCTCTGCATCTTACCTGATGAGAAGATGAGAATGTGTTCTTTGAGATCCTTTCCTCCACAACAGAAATAAGTGTTTGTTTTAGAAAATTTGAATTGGATATTTTTAACCATCAGTCTCTAAGATGCCTTGTTGATAGAGTAAATTTAAAAATGAATCTCTATTGAATCTGGACAAATAAACCACAGTTTGAAGCTCCAAAAGAAATGTATACCATTAACTGTCATCTTTCAATATTAGTTTTCTCTGAATGTATGTGGTCATAAATCTTTCTTTATGTTTCTGTCTATTGGTAATTTCATACAAATGGAATTGTCTATGTTATTTTGCATTAATCTTCTATCATTTGCATACCATTTTAAAGCATCATTCACAACATATCTGTGCATAACTGTGGATAATTATGTAACTTCAATATGGGGGTTGCAGTAAATTTGGCCAAAGCAGAAGACCCTGAATATACAGCAACAAAATCCCTGATGATTCAAAAGCAAACACGTGATGAGTTTATTGTGTGTCTGTGGTCTTGCTTGCACTGTGGTGCCCTGTCACTTCATTGCAGTCTGCATTTGGAAGCACAAGATTTGCAACGTCTTCTACAGTCCCTCACACCCTGTGGGCTCACCGGTGGCCTGACATACCTCAGCTCAGGATTGAAACTATCGTATGCAATTATTAAATTCAGTGCTTTTACGAAACCTTGAAGTTTCGACTTTTATAGAAACAGGATGGTTTAATTATGGTAACAAACACTTTTAGTATTTTTCTACCATCGTTTTTTTAGCATTTAAGTACAAATGAGTATTAATGAGCATTTGGGATATTATTGTGTTAGAATGTTTGATTTCAAAATTGCTGTTTGTTGGTGAGTCTTGGTGCACACTTGGGAGGTGGAGGCAGAACCAGGTGTGCAGTGTGCTTGTGAAGAGCTGGGGGGGGTAAGACCCTGTCTTACCCACCCTTCCTCAACAGGAAATAGGCATCACGAGTAGCTTTTCTGAATTTCATGAAAAATTACTATGGCTTGGGGTAGAACAGAATTTCCAACCATTTCTAAGATGGCCCAAAACATCCTTACATCATGTTTTATCATGTATTATGTGAAGTGGCATCCTCAGCATTGGTCATTATAAATCAAAGACCACCTCTCCCTGAAGAAGTTTAATCTCTGCATCCTGCAGTAGCCAAGATTTAATTCCCTATGTAAAAATAAGCATCAACAAAAAACCATGTCCATCTTTGTATGCAAATTTCCATCAATAAATGAACACATTTGTATATGTGCATATACATATATATATATATGCACCAAAGAATCTTTTAAATAATTTTATTATTGTTTTCAATATGCATCTTATGCATCTGTACACTTAGAATTATATAAAAATGTTTTGATAGAAAGTGAATTGTGAGTAGAAAAAATTAGAAGCCTTGGCTGATGCCAATACTTTATTCTACCACCACATGCTAGTATTCTATCAATATATCATGTCTCCCTTATCTATTTATCAGTTGATGAACTAGATATATTTTAACATTTAAGCTAATTGGGGGAGTCGTGCGGAATAAAATGAGGAAGGATTGAAGTTCTCAGAACCTCAGTCAAGAACCTTAGGAGCTTGAGAGTTTGTTAGGGTTGAGAGTGCTTGTGAGTAAATGCTGAGAGAATGCAGTGAGTCGCAGAGGTCTCATGTTGAAAACAGGATCACATGACCAGTCGACCTGTCACTCACCAGAGCGCTTAGTCTCCTTTCCTTCTCCATATACTGAGTAAATACGGAATCAAAATTGCTCATGTTCGTAGTTTGTTTGTAGTCTTAGAGTCAGTGTCTGTTCTATAGCCAACCTATTGCCTTAAATTCATGATTTCTGGGATTACTCTATCAGCAGACAGCAGCAGCAATATATTTTGTTTAGTCATTGGATTTTTATTATTATAATAATACTGTCCCTAAAAGCAGGCAAAAGAATACACACACACAAACACACACACACACACACACACACACACACTCACACAAACACACACATACACACACGTACATGCATACACACATAAACACACACAAACTCACACACACACAAACACACACACGTACATACACATACACACACATATACACACATATCCCTATCCTCAGGGATCAGAAATCCTTAATATAATCTCATGGCTGTCTCACATTAAGACCTGCTTCCTTGTCCTCTCTTCTATTGTATGTGAAAGTTTCTGACATAATACAGGCTTAGTAAATTGTGACTTTTGCATTTTTATTTTAGGTTATTGATTTGACTACAGTAACTCAGATCAGTTTGATAATAGCATTTTAAAACTGAAAATGATCTATATATTATGATAATATATCATTGCATCCTGTAGATGTATTTTTACATTTATCTGTCTCTGTGTGTGTGGGTGTGTGGTGGTGGTGATCTAAGGACAGTCTGTTGGAGCTGCTGCTTTCCTTTGACTGTGTGGATTTCAGACTGGTTAGCAAGCGCTTCTACCTGCCAAGCTGTCTATCTTAGGGCTTAGCTCCCAATGTCTGCATCTTTGTCTCAGAATATTGTTTTCATGACGCTTGAAATTCTGTGTAATATCCTTGCCTGGCTTCAGTACACCCTGAGGTCACGGCTTGCAGAGACCATAATTCCTCCTTCTAAGTCTTTATGATGTTACACTTTAAAGGCAGAACAAACATTCAATTCTTTCACTTTATTTTGCTCTTCCTCAGATCCAGGTTTCCAGTTTTCTCACTCTCTTACCTCTGTTTACCTTGGCAAAGCTGTCCTTGTCACCTTTACCTGTCACACGTGGCTGCTCCTGCTTAGCGGTTACCTTTAAGCAGTCCTTCCTTCAGAGTGGCTGTGGCTTCTTCCCAGACCCCTATGATTAATTTCATTACACTGTTCCCATTATTTTTCTATCACATTATCTCAGATTTGAAATTAAGTGTTTAATTGTATTAATTATGTGTAGAGTGCTTTCTTTCATTCAAATAAAAAATAATTGAGTGGTTTACATTATATAGTACAATTGAAAGACAGTTTTAAGGTTTATCATCTATTGCTCTAAATTTGGATATTAAATAATATTAAAGATATTTTCAGCAATTGAGTAGTGTTTTTTTTTTTCTTTTTGTATCTTTTACATTTGCCTGTGGCAAATTAATAAATGCTTAAAGAGTATTAAATATCTTAAACAGTACACACTTAATCATATCACATTGAATAGTTTAAGGGCATGGTTTTTATAGTTTAGCATGTGTCAGAATCACCTGCTCATGGAGTTTCATAGGGGTTCTGGGCCTTGAACCCACAGTTGTGTTCATACTTGGTCATGCTGATTGAACTTGACCTCATTCCTAGCACATCATGCTTGATTCCAAAGTGCTGGGCCCTGTTCACATTCTCTGATTTGTAGATCTGTGCCACAGCCTGAGAATTTACATCCCAATGAGATGCTGTTGCTGGTTCCAGTACCATACATGGGGCTATGGCATAGCAAACAAGTACTCTACCACTGTGCCACACAGCCTCTTGAGACCATGCTTTGAGAGTAATTGCTATAAAGGAATGTAGAAATAATGTTTAGATTATCTGTAATTTTTTATCCTTATTTCTTTTCTCTTTATAAGAGTACATAAGACAAATGCCTGGCCCTGTTTTAGAAGATATGGCATTTAAAAAAAGCAGAAGCAGGGGTTGTAATGATGTCTCAGTGGACAGAACAATGACTGCTCTTCTAGAGTAGCTGGGATCAATTCGCAGCACCTGCATGGCAGCTCCCAACCATCTGTAACTTCTAAATTTAGGGGATCCAATGCCCTCTACTGGCTTCTGAGGACACTTCACACACATGGTGCAGATATATATGCAGACAGAATACCCAAACATATAAAATAATAACAAAAATTAAAATAAAAATCGTATTGATAAAATATAGGAAGGGCTAGTGGTGTGGAGAAGACTCAGGAACAAAGTCTTACTTAAAAATCTAGGGTTTTTTCACCCAAGACACATACCTTTTCATTCCTTACACTCTTCAGAGTTTGTTTTTGTTTTTTTGGAAATCAAGTGATTGCCACGTGATTCTAGTTCTGCAGGCATGCTCTTAGTATATTTAAGCAGTTTATAGAATTAGAACTGTCACCACTTAAATGCCTTCTATATAGGCATTTAATAATAGTCAAAGTAGCCTTTTTTTTTCATTTTGGTCATTTATTTTTATGTGTGTGGATGTTTTGCCTGCATATGTGTTCATGTACCTTGTGTATGCCTGGTGCCTGTAGAGTCTAGACAGAGATGTAGGAACTGGAGATACAGTCGGTTGGAGGCTGCCACGTTCATGCTGGGAATTGATCCCAGGTTCTCTGGAAGAGTAGCCAGTGCTCATAACTGCTGAGCAGATACCCCAGATTCCTCAGAGCATTTTTAATAGCATTTTGTAAAAGTTTTTTTTTTTATCACAATTGGAATTTAAAATGTGATTGAGAAAATACATAGTAAAATCAAAACTAGTCCGTAAAGCAATAGAAACCAGAGCTACAAAACAGGTAATTGTCTATATGTCAAGTTTGCTGGTGGAATAGAAGATTGAGCCCAGAAAAGAAAAGGAGATGATAGAGAAATTTCAAAGCAATGAGTTGAAACTGTTGTTCGATGCTTTTGGTTCATCGGATCCAAGTTTAGCTCGGTGTGCAGTTCCTTATCAGATCTTGTAGTCACTGTACTTACTAGAGACGTGGCAATTTGGACCTTTTGGATTTGAACAACTTCTGTTTGACAGCCAGGAGGATGGAATAAAAAGACGCAGCTGGCTGTCGTGCACATTATTTGTGTTTGCATATAAAGAATATACTGTTAGAGGAAGCACAGGAGGGAAAGGCTGTTGTGGATAATCAGTCTCTGTGTAGCTTAAATTAAAGGAAATAGTGATGGATTGCTATGGAGATAAATATGATATATCACACAGGAAAAACTACATTAAAAGAACATTAAAGGTAGGACAGAAAGCCCTAAAAAGTGAAGAAATTCACTGCTAAGGTTGAAAAGTGATATCATTTACATCGCTGCTAATATGTAGACCTAACAGGAAGCATTAGGAAGTTGTGAGCATGCTCTGATTTGGAAGGAAGAAGGCTTGGACTTAACACACTACATTTAATACACAGTTTCATTGCCTGGATTTAATTAAAGTTCATCTCTGAATGATCATAGTCCATGAGGGAAAAGCTGTTCCTTTGACTAGAAGACTTTGGGGGTTTTAGAGTTTGGCTGTGGAGGGCCAGGTGGTAATTCTGCACCATTGCATTTCAATACCTGAGCCCTTAGCTTTAGTGTCATATAAGTCAAGGATTCTTTTTGGAAGGCTTAGCTTAATTTGTGCATTCTAGACATTGATTAACAATTAAATAATTTAATAATAGGTTTAGTAATATTAATGCCATTGTAACTTCTGGATCAAAGAATTTAGGTTGTATTCATTTCATGAGGGTGTGTTGCTCCAGGATACATCTAAAATTTTGCTTGAATATTTTGAGAAAATTAGGGTCCTGTGATAGAGCCCTTATTCAGAATCAAAGTCTAATCACATTTTGAATTTATAAAATCATATCATGACACTCGAAAACTTCTGATGGCTTTGGATTTTTCCTTAAAGTTTGTCTGTTTATTATGTGCTTACCATATTAGGAGCAGAAATCCCTCCAAAGGCTCTGGACCAGCGTGGCATAGGATGTATGCATGATAGATCTTGAATAATATAAAATGAACCCTTAGCTGCTTTTGTTCCTTCTTTATGTACAGAAGTCATTACCTTTCCTTAGATCAAGAGCTGGGATTGGATGTGTTACTTACCAAGACTCAGATGGCAGAGATGATGAATCCTGTGCTTCCTGGGACAGGCCCAGCTCCCTCCCTCTCTTCCCCTTTGTTTCCCCCTCCTCTGTCTTCCTTACTATTTCCCCTTTGCTCAGTTCCCACAGCCCTTCTTCCTGTTTACCTCCTCATCTCCTCTTAGTTCCTCACCTCCTCTCTTATGTTTGCTCCCATCCTTTTGGATGGGGAGGGATTTTATGTTCTTCCATAGACATGTGCTTATCTGAGAAGGCAGAATCAACCCAACTATGAAATCACTGAACCATGGAGAGCAATGTAGTTAGCGAATTTAGATATTCTTGGTCAGTGTCCTGCTACTATAGCAAACATCAGAGTTAGTCATGTTAGAAGAAGGGTTTATTTGGGCTCATGGTTTCTGTTCCTGGTCACTTGGCTCTGTTGCTGTGGTTCTGTAGTAGCCCGGTATGTGTGGTATAGTAGAAAAGCTCTGTTCACCTCATGGAAGTGTAGAGAGTTAGGAAGAAACTGAGATTCCAGTGTCCCTTCAAAGGACACAGCATCAGGGAGCCTACATTCTCCCACTGGGGACCACCTACCAAATATTCCATCCCTCTCAGGACAACTATAGGTTGACCACTAAGACTTTACCATGTAGACTTTTGCAAACCTAAAAGATTCAAATTGAAGTTATACAGAATCTTAAAAACTATATCTGTTGTTTAGAAACAGAATTTGTTGTTTACTATTAGACGTATTATATGTAGGATAATAACCTGTTAAGATATTTCTGTGTTGAAGTAGGTAAAAGATTTTATTTGTACTTTTTGAGGAATGAAATATGAGCTGCGGTTACTAGTTTTACTAGTAACTATAAAGGGGTCAATGAAATTACCTTAAGTAAAATAATGATTAGCCAGCCTATTTATGGTGTGCAGATCTGAGCAATAGTAATTTGTGTCTATGGCAGGATATATATTCATATCTTCTGTCACAGATTTTTAGGTCGAGTTACTTCCTAAATGGGTGTTTATATTTCTGATTAATTTTCAGAACCTTCCTAAGGCTAAATATTTAGAATTGAAGTCCCCTTTTCCTCCGGTGTTCACTTTGGTACATTTCGATAGGCTGTTTTTTTAACACAAAATAAATCTGTGTGCCTGTCTGGAGTTTTAAATGCAATATAAATGTTATGCATCATCAGAAGTGTGCAAACATGTTTGAAAACACAGTATTATATGGAAGCAATTACTGGCATTGACTGAGCTACACACCCCAAGAATGGGGTAGTGCCAAAAAAACCCAAAAGGTTTCTAAACAGAATTACTTTTGTGTGGGTGGGAAAGAGAGCAAGGGTAACTTTTATTAGGAACCAATTCCAGTTGTGATTTTAATTCTAATCATATATTTGATAGCTCAAGTAAATGAGTGGTAAAGAGACTTCATGTTAGGGTTAGATTATTTGTTCCTTTCTTAGTGGGGAGGAGTTAGTGTTTACCAAAAAAGGACATGACAGATACAAATATTAATAAGACCAATAGATGTCTTACTTTTCTGTTTGCTGATGCCGGGCCTTGCCTAAAGATGATCTTGCTGCTTTTTTTTTTTTTTTTTTGACCTTTTTGTTTTCTTTTTCTTTTTTTTTTTTAATTTTTTTATTCGATATAATTTATTTACATTTCAAATGATTTCCCCTTTTCTAGCCCCCCACTCCCCGAAAGTCCTATAAGCCCCTTTCTCTTCCCCTGTCCTCCCACCCACCCCTTCCCACTTCCCCCTTCTGGTTTTGCCAAATACTGCTTCACTGAGTCTTTCCAGAACAAGGGGCCACTCCTCCTTTCTTCTTGTACCTCATTTGGTGTGTGGATTATGTTTTGGGTATTCCAGTTTTCTAGGTTAATATCCACTTATTAGTGAGTGCACCTTTTGAGTCTGGGTTACCTCACTTAGCATGATGTTCTCTAGCTCCATCCATTTTCCTAAGAATTTCATGAATTCATTGTTTCTAATGGCTGAATAGTACTCCATTGTGTAGATATACCACATTTTTTGCATCCACTCTTCTGTTGAGGGATACCTGGGTTCTTTCCAGCATCTGGCAATTATAAATAGGGCTGCTATGAACATAGTAGAGCATGTATCCTTATTACATGGTGTGGAATCCTCTGGGTATATGCCCAGGAGTGGTATAGCAGGATCTTCTGGAAGTGAGGTGCCCAGTTTTCAGAGGAACTGCCAGACTGCTTTCCAGAGTGGTTGTACCAATTTGCAATCCCACCAACAGTGGAGGAGTGTTCCTCTTTCTCCGCACCCTCTCCAACACCTGCTGTCTCCTGAATTTTTAATCTTAGCCATTCTGACTGGTGTAAGGTGAAATCTCAGGGTTGTTTTGATTTGCATTTCCCTAATGACTAATGATGTTGAGCATTTTTTAAGATGCTTCTCAGCCATCCGAAGTTCTTCAGGTGAGAATTCTTTGTTTAACTCTGTACCCCATTTCTTAATAGGGTTGTTCAGTTTTCTGGAGTCTAACTTCTTGATACCAAATACCAAAATTAAATCAGGACCAACTGGACCATCTAAACATTCCCATAATGCCTAAAGAAATAGAAGGAGTCATAGAAAGTCTTCCAACCAAAAAAAGCACAGGACCAGATGGTTTCAGTGCAGAATTCTATCAGATCTCCAAAGAAGAGTTAACACCAATAATCTTCAAACTATTCCACAAGATAGAAACAGAAGGAACACTACCCAATTCCTTCTACGAAGCCACAATTACACTGATACCAAAACCACACAAAGATCCAACAAAGATCTTGCTGCTTTTTGTGACATGGTACTTGAACATTCTTTTGCTGGGTGTGTTGTGTTCATGCTTAACAGATGTAAAAGCATGGAGGAAGGTTAGATTTTTATCATTTGGAAGTAAGAGGCTCTGCGACTTTCTCCCATTAACTAGTAGGCAGAAGAATGTAAGACTGGATTCTCTGTTCTGTCCCCTATATTTCAAGTTTTGTTTATTTTTGAACTTTACATCAAAATGAGATGTTTAAACCAAGGTGATTTGTGGCGGCGTCTATAGATCTTAACTGTGGAGAGAAAGGAGGTTGTTGTTGTACAAAAGTTGGTTTGTGGCTGACATTTTAATGAATTTTTTGTTTTCACTGGAAAGAAGTTTAAGTGGATTTTTTTTTAAATTCTCAGAAGCCAGTACCACTCCCAGCTGGAGAGATGTTTTGTTGGTGTCCAGGTTGGTCTGAGCAGCTCTGTAGACAGCACAGTGCTTGTAGCCCCTTAACCGTTGTCAGAACAACGTTGTATTGATGAGTGAGGCCTGGTCAAGTCACTTAACCTTTCTTCCTTGGTTTTCTCTTATGTAGACTGGAAATGATAATATCTGCCTTTGATCTCACAGGGATGCTTCAATCCATTAGAGTCATTAAAGCACTTTAAGTAAGGTGTAAGGCACTAGAATCAAGGTGCCTTCATTATTGTTATCATTATTGTTACTTTATTACAGTGCCATATACGGGGGGGGGGGGGGCACTTATTAATCCTAAATAGTCAAGTCTCGGAATATGTTCTGCGGGCATGAAGCATTAGCTTCAGAGGTCAGGTTTTTCCCTCTTTTCTCTTGTGCTTAGGCTGTTTTCCCTTACCTCCATTAATTTGGAGAATGCAAAAATTGTAACAAAGGCAAAAACACAAAAATGAATGTAGAAAGCAAGGAGACCGAGGTAACTTTCTTAGGATCCCTGAGAGCTTCGGGCTTCCTAAAATGGAATCCGTTTGAAGGCCTTGCTCCATTGTTCGTCTCCTGTCCATGAAATAAATGATCAGGAGTTCTAAAGTGCTTTCGAGTAATCACCCACCCACCCTCCCACCTGCCTCCCACCCTGCCCCCCTTTTTTTAAAGTACTGTTTTTCTAGCAAAGAGCAAAATATTTGGAGTTGATGGGTAAAGATCTCTGTCTTTGGAAGGGGTGGATGGAAGAATAGGGGGAGGGAAAAGGGCTTATGGGACTTTCAGGGAATGGGGGCCCAGAAAAGGGAAAATCATTTGAAATGTAAATTAAAAAACATATCGAATAAAAAATAATACACTCATATTACAAATTAAATTTAATATACCTAACTCATGAGTTTCTGATTCTAAAAATTGAAGTATTTTAAATTTATGTTACTTGTAGCCTTCAGTGTTACAGTGGCATGCCTACACAGATTTAAAATATGCAAACAATAAGACTGGATTGTAAATAAATGGCCTGGTAGAAAACGCACCTTGAGGATGCATGTTGACACTGTGTTGTGTGGGTAATATTAACATTCATTCACACTGATGCTAGTGAGGAAACTTACATTCCAACTGGAGGAGGGTAAAATGTCTTGGTAAAAACAAATTAAAGAAAATCAACTTTGTAGGGCTTGTTTGGTTGGTTGGTTCGTTGGTTGATTGGTTTTTGTCCTATGAGCCTTAATAAAATACCTTTCTATTAAAGTCCTTTCAGATGCCATTGACTTAGTAAGTTTGTGTCCCTGATTAAACAGGCTTTAGGTAAAGCCTTCTTTGTGGTTAAAAAAAAAACAACTTTTTATAACAAAGCAAAAATATTAAGTACAATTTGTGTAACGTCTAACGTTCCAGTGCTGAAATCATACTTCATAATGTTGAAGTGTGAAGCTATAGCCTATTGTTGGAGTAGTAATGTGTAATTGGCACACTGTTTCTCTATGCTGCTTTCTGGTGTAATCTGAAAATTGTTACTATGAAGTTAGGTATGATAACAAAGTTTAGATGAATTAGTTTCCTAGAATTTATGACTTTAAAATGAAAACAAATCTGCTCAGGAATCACTGTGTGGAACACAAACAAACTGATCACAGAATATTTTACCCATCCAAGTGAAAGATAAATATATTTTTAGGTATTTTTTAAGTGTATATATGTGTGACTATAAATAAAATTAATTGATTATTTGAAGCTTTTAATTGTTGTGACAAGGTGGATACACCACACCATAATAGTTAGGAATACTGTAAATTCTCACTGTGAGGATGTTGACTTGAAAATTTTACGTAGATTGTTTGGTCAACAGCACAATAGCCCCTCATTGTGTGCAAATATTAAGAACCTGCAAATTGCACCCAGCACATGCTGCTGTGTGCAGTAAAAGTACTTGGTATTCAAGCATGAGATCATGGGTGTAGATCCCCTGTACCTAGATAAATGTCAGGACTACTTGATAACAGTCCACATGTCATTTCGGTGCTTGGGAAGCAGAGACAAGTGATGCCTAGAATAAGCTCATAATCTAGACTAAGTGAACCAGTGAGCTCTGGGTTCAGTTGAGAGACCCTGCAGAAATAGGTGGCCAAGCATCCAACATCAACCTTTCATACCAACAGACACACACGAACACTTTCATATAGACATGCACACCACATACATTGACAATAAAAGAGCCTGCAAATCTTAACCTTAGGGATGTTAGAGATGTGATTAAGGTTAAGGACTATGAGATAAGGGAGGTACTCCGGGGTAATCTATGTAGACCTAATTTAATTGCATGGGTAGTTAAGAGTTATGAAGTTTTTCTAGCTATGGTGAGGGAGAAAGCTATAATACTGGAAGGAAGAATGGTCAGATATAGCATCCTGCCTGTGAAGATAGAACAAGGGGGCACAAGCCAAGTAATCCAGACAGCCTATTGAACCTGGAAAGGACTGGGAAGCAGATTGTCTATTAGCACCTCTTGAAGATGCTACACTTTGAGATTGGCTCAGTGAGACCTGCCCAACAGAATGTAAGTTTCTCTTGTTTAAAGACATTGGAATTTTGTTAACTTGTTTTGGTGACCATGTATGTACCTTACTGTGTTTTAAATTTGTTAAATATTTATTAAGTTTAAATACGATAAAGGAATAAAAGCTATTTGGTATAGTAAAAAAAATGTGTGGTAATTTATAAGACTTCCTTACATGAGGACTGGTAACAGCCCATTTTGGTACTCCAATGAACTGAATGAATTAAGAACATCTTCATAGATAGGTTTTATCTTTTAATCAGAGGTTGCTGGGCCAGGGATGTATCTCAGTGATAACGTACTTGCCTAGCATATTTGAGGTCCATGTTTATCCCTAGTATCAAGACAAAGAAAAAAATCATTTTAATAGTGTCATGGTGTCAAATATATAACCAACATGTGATGATTGCTAAGAAGAGCAGGATTTCATTGACAGTTGCATTGATATTGTCCACGAATGTAGTTTTGACAAATGAGTTTGAAGACATACCCAAACATAACTGGTTTTGTCATACAGAAGCACCATCTCCACCCTTTTGACACATGAGGGCATTTCTAATTATGTCATGCTCAACAATTATCAAGAAATTGTATAAGGACTTACTGGACTCAAACTGCAGGGGCTGGGTTTTTCTGTTTTCACATAGTGCTCTTCAGAAAGCAGGGGTGGTAAGGCATTGGAATCTTTATGAAAATGGCTTCCTGTTTAGTAATCAAACCTAATGCAGAAAGCCTGCAAAATGACAGGATTCAAGATACTCTACTACGGCAGGAGATCTAAGATTAGAATAAATATCTAATAGGTAAGTACATAAAGATAAAATGAGCTTTAAGCAGTTTCTGTCCCTGTTCTGCCCAGCTATTGAAGGATAAACTCAGAAGTATTTATTTAGTCTCTTTCCGCTAATACTGGGGATATAGGTCCAAAGAGCTTTACCACTGTTGTATTTAGTGACAAATACAACAAAGAACCTAGGAAAAGAACAAGAAAGAGGACAGGGTTTAACTGTGTTTTTAATTTGTTAAATATTTATCAAATATCAAAATTTAAATATTATAAAGATATAAGCTATTTTGGTATAACACTAAATAGGTGATAATTTATAAGACTTGCTTACATTGAGACTGATAACAGCTCATTTTGGTACTCAAATGGAATGAATTCAGAACACCTTCATAGATATTCTATGAGATCTATGTGAGATGACTGGTAGAAACACTGGTCACTGGGAGAGGAGTCAGGTGATCAAAACTGGGAAGGTTGGCAGAGGTTGAAAATCATGCTCCTTTTAGAGGACTTGGGAGACTCAGCTTTAATTCAAAAATCAGTTCAAAAGGAGAAAATGCAAATCCACAAAGCTGAGGCAGGGGGTTATTTTAACTGTGAAAGTGCATGCTTGTTGGGATGTAGCTAGTGGACTAGAGAGTAAGTGAAGGTAGAGATACTGGAAGGCTCTAGAGATTGATTGCATAAGAAAAGTATTAGAAGAACAACAAGGCTTCTGGGAAATGCAATCATTCTGCCAGCTACAAAAACAACAAACACATTCTCATCAAGAAAGGACACACATTACTGAGTAGGTATTGAAAGGTATGCACTTGTAAGGTAGCTCAAAACAGCTGAAAAGTTAGGGAAAAGTAGGTGAAAATAATAAAATTAAAATTGATAAAGTGTTTCCCCTTTGGGATAGTCTCTCTTAAATCTCCATGAGGATATTTGGATCCAAGACAATCATTTATACATATGTTGAGTTGATTTGCTAAGTAACAAATCTTACCATCTCTATACTAGTGTTATCATTATACTGTAAATCTAGAGACTGGGTTCAATCCTTAGAGAGATTTACCTCTGTTCCAAAAGTTAGAGAAAAGACTCAGATACACTATGTCTCCAAGGAAACACTTGTTTTACAAAATTGAGGAAGGAGAGAGTGGTGTGTATAAAAGGAAAAAGTCATTTCCGAGTTCAGAGTGGTGGATGACATCACTTGCTAAGGTGGGCAGAGTTGAGAAGTCAGGTTTGAAGTTGCTGTTGCACAGAGCCTTGGAGATGGATTTACACTAGAAAATTCATCTGTTGTGTAGAAATCGATTGTCTCATTAGGGTTTTAATGCTATGAAGAGATGCCATGACAACTTTTCTAACAGAAAATATTTAATTGAGGCTGGCTTACAGTTTCAGAGGTTTAGTCCATTATGGTCATGGTGGCTAACACAGCAGATTGCAGGCCAGGCAGGAATGGTGCTGGAGAAGGAGCTGAGAGGTCTATATTTTGATCCCAAGGCAGGCAGCAGGAGACTGTGTGTCATGCCCGACATAGCTAGAGCACAGCAGACCTCAAAGCCTACTACACAGTAACACACTTCCTTCAACAAGGCCACACCTACTCTGAACAAAGCCACGCTCCATAATAGTGCCAATAACTCCCTATGGCCCAATCATTTAAACACAGAGTCTTTGGGGGCCATTCCTATGTAGGCTGATGATAGGGCTTTGTGGCCCTCAACTGGATGTTGGTAGCTGGATAGGCTGGTATGTAGGGACACAGAAAGTGAGGGGAGAAAGGAGGTCATTTCTTCTGCTGTGTAATCATAGATTTAACACAAGTAAATCATTCTTAAGTGGTTGATCCAGGAGGCATAGTCCTAGCAGTGGCTATTATTTTTATCTTTTAGTGCTTTTCCTGAACACTGTGGTAGAACATTTAGGTTGCCAACACTTGTAATCCAGATCTGTGCCTTCCGCAGTAGTGTGTGTGCTTAGGGGTTCCTCCCCTTGGCCTGTGCTACTCACAGAGTTGTACCTTCTCTGAGTCTCTTGGGTGTGCTGACTGTTCTCCTGCTCCTGCGCCTCCCTTGAGACCTGGAATCCTCTCGTTCCTTCTGTCTTGCTGCCCTCCTTTGAACTTTTGCTTATTTGGAAATATTTTCATTTGTTTCCACACATAACTTGTAGATGTTTATCCCCCCGGCACATTTACGTATCCGTTTACTGGCTTATTTATTTGATCTGGAATGTGTTGGATTTGAAGCCATAGCACAGATGCTTTTCTCTCCCAGGAGAGTGGGGGATGCACAGAGAATGGTTTTGTGTGGCTCGGAAGTGACAGTGAAGAGGGAAGTGTCTTATTGGGAAGAAATACCGAGTTGGAGCTCCAGGTGTGTGTCTAGAGTAGACTCACTTCATGACTATCTTAGTTGCTGCAACAAATTGAAAAAGGACATATAGGTGGGAAAAATTCTCATTTGCAAAATGTTTTTGATCTAGTTTAAAATTAGGACTGTCTGCCATCTACTGTATTACATAGATCAGTTTGTGTATCTTTTGTCCTGGAGCCACCTGCTTAAATCAGCCTCCTGTTCTGGTAAATCTAAAAGGATTCAAAGAAGCAGGGGGTTGGCTTCCTATGAAGAAATGCTTTTGATGACCGGGTCTGACAAATAGAAAAGTAGGAAGAGGTAGCCTTCAGGAATCCCTTTCCATTTTATGAAGACTAGTGTTGGGGAACTGAAGTATAAATACAATCAAGAGAAAGCAATGGTGACCTGGACAGAGACTTTACCAACTGATGGTGTGAAATATTTGGTGGGCTCACAGTTATAATGGGTTTGTCTTAGACAGTTCTCCCATGAAAGTGTTGGTTAATAATTTACCCTTCCTGAGAGGCAGAGACCGCAATCATAGGTTGAGAGCAGGAACTCTGAGGCCTGTCATCTGCTGGAGTTCATCTTGCTGGCTAGAGCCATGAACCCTGTTGGTTGCCACAGGGTACCAAGCCTCTGAACATTGACAAAGAAAAGCTTCAGAGAGCTCAGTAATGCAGAGATGTTTGGAGTAATTTACCTGAAGCGGTATCTAAAGTAATGTGTTACTACTGTAGCTACCCATCTGCTCTGCATCAAAAAGAATGTAACTCTACGTCTTTTGAAAAAGTTTATTTTGAAGTAGGGTGGAGCTGCGTATGGAGGG
The DNA here is from genome assembly GCF_947179515.1 of Apodemus sylvaticus. Lineage (NCBI taxonomy): Eukaryota > Metazoa > Chordata > Mammalia > Rodentia > Muridae > Apodemus > Apodemus sylvaticus. The sequence continues at coordinate 106,965,263 of NC_067482.1, forward strand.
AAGAGAGTGTGGCAGGCTGATAAATTATTGCTACAGAATATTTATGAAACTTCGGGAGAAAGGACAAACAGCGCTTGTTGATTGATACCTGGAATATGTTTTTATTGTCTAACAAAATATTGGATGCAGCTGTACCTGTAAGACTTAGCTGCTGTGCGTGTGATCGTCAGTGGGAGCCGCCGGAGCGTGTTACCCCTTGCCATACACTGTTTTGATAGGATAGTAAGCTCAGCTCTGCTGTAGGCTTCAGTACAATTTATATGAATTGTATTTCCCTGTTTAGTCATTGAATCATATTGTGATATGGGCATGGTAAGTTTTGTAATTTGCTTTCCTGTGTGAAGAGTACTTTTCTTCTACTGAAGGTTCATTGCTGCATACTTTTTTTTTTATGTTAGGCATTATGTCATTACAAAGATTTACAGTTATTTAATAATGATTTATTGTAGTTATTTATTCTGCCAGCTGTGTCACTCTTTCGGTAGAATTTGTAAATCAAATTTATATAGAAATTTACAAGGACATGCATTTCAGGATTTAAAAAAATACTTTATGCCCACCCCCACTTTTGGGACTGAGCTAAGTTTCTCATTGATAAAATAATTAAGAGTTTATAGTTTCAATGCTAAAATAGAAAGTAAAAAACTGGTTTTGAGGAACAAAACCAATTCCAACAGGGGGTACCTCTCTGTACTCACTGTAGATTCTTATTTATTCTTGTTTTATGGGTGTCACACTTGAGTAGTTAGGTTGCCTCCTTTCTTAGTTTTCCAAAGGAGTTTAATACATAGATCCTCCAGTTTGCCTTGTTTCTTTAGTTAGGAGTTTGAACCAATGCTGTAAGTGCAACGAAATCCATTTCTTCTAGACTGTGTTATCTATCTTACTACCGTCCATCACGATAGTATTCCAGCTTTCTGTGGGAAGGGAAGTATTTTGAATAGTCTGTCAGAGGAAATGGCTAGGAGGAAAAGCAGATCTCAGCAGCTCTCATTTCTGGGATTACGGCTGACTTCTTCCTTTTTAGCACACCTTTCAGGTTGTATATAATTATACAGAGTGGAAATAAGAAAAATAGTATGTGTGATGAAGTTAATTTTTATACACCAAAGAAGATGTTGCTTGTTCTGTTTGTAGATCCTGGTGCCTTGGTTTCATTCAATGACAAAGAGAGGTGCGGTGTTATTTGTGCTCTCATGTCGCTAAACCTCAGGAACATGCCAGGACATTTAGATTGAATTGTTATGTGAACATCACTGAATAGTCTTCACAGTCCTAGATGGTGTGGCCTGTTCCTTAAGGTTATGTGATACATTATCTTGCTCTTAAGTCTCAAGACTATACAGTGTATTTCTGTTCTGCATATTGAAGCCAACCAGAACAGATATTTTTATATTTAAAAACATCTGAACACAGAAAAGATACAAAAAGAACACAGTAGAGATGCTGAAAATCAAGCATACATAGGGTGCACTTGTATGAGTGGAGTTTACAAACCTAAAGCCGTGGGTAGTTGGTGAGTGAATGGTGTGTGACTTTGAGGACCTGGGGCATTATAACAAACTACTGTAGACTTTGTAAGCCCTCTGCACTTAGTTCGGTTTTTTAATTAGTTGTATTCTTTATTTACATTTCAAATGTTGTCCCCATTCCTGGTTCTGCTTTCCCCCAAAACTCCCTAATCCTTCCCCCCTCCCCCTGCTTACCAACCCACACACTTCATCTTCCCTGTCCTGGCATTCCCCTATACTAGAACATCTCGCCTTCTCAGGACCAAGGGCTCTTCTCCCTTTGGTGTCCAACAAGCTATCCTCAGCTACATATGCATCTGGAGCCCTGGGTCCCTCCATGTGTACTCTTTGGTTGGTGGTTTAGTCCCTCGGAGCTCTGGGAGTACTGGGTAGTTCTTTAGTAATTAATCAAGTTACTGAATCTTTGCATTTTATAAAACTTATTTTTAAATGTTTGAATCTTATACTTAGATTAATATATGGATACATTGTACAAGATTATTTGACTGTTGTCAAGACATTTTTCATTTAAAACCTTTTTCTGATTAAAAGCTAATATAAGAGCTGAAGTCTAAACAATGTCAGGATCATATCTTGTCATCCTGGAAAGTCGTCTGTGGGTGTGACAAGATGGAGATGCCCATTTGCGTAGCACCGTCTCTCAAGCCCTTCTGAGGACTGCCTCCTCCTCAGGCACAAATGTGTCTGTAGTAGTTTTTCTGGTTTCTCTTCTTCTTCTTTTTAATCATAGATTTATTTGTAAGCAGATAATTTACCATCAATATTTTGCTCCAACAATAAGGCCTTTGTTTTCTTGTCCTTCAGTTTCTTTTTTTTCTTTTTCAACTATGTGTACATTAGATCATTTTATAAACATTGCTTCATGTCAGTCTGTGGGACCACCGTGTTCTCATGGTCCATTGTCAAATGAAGCATTGTCTGAACAAGGTAGCTGTCACACACAGCCATTTGATGTTTAGATTGGTAGTGTATATAGCCACAGATCCTATATCCATAGGGTTTCTGATCACCAAAGACAGAATGTTTTAAACTGATGTATTTTAACTTACCATTACTGTGATTATTACGACATAGGTCTTTTATATATTATATGCATACATATGTATCTATAAATTTATTATATTTACTTGTATTTATATTGCTAATCAATGTACTTATGTAAAGGAAACAGACTTGCATGGTAGGCAGGATTGAGGGGGAATTTTAGAATGCCTTTGTCACGTCTGTAGTTTAGTGGAGTGTGTAAAATAAACAATGCCTACTGTGTGATGAACGCCAAAGAGCTAATCAATTATGGATATTACTCCTGGTTAGAACTCATGTAAGCTGTCCTGTATTATAGTTACTTGGAAATATGTATAGAAGCCTAATGTTTTGAGTGGGTAAATTTGTTTTGTAACCTGTGAAATGTGTTCCTGGGGATAGTGCATCTAACCTCTGAACTTTCCACTCATTGTCTATGCAGTGAGGATTCCAATAATGCTTTTCTTTTGGATGATATGAGGATATAGGAATACCTTTTGTAAATTTATATGCAGTTTGCTAATTTACTAATGTATTCTTGCCAAATGACCTAAATTAGAAGGAGGGTGATTTGGATCAAGTCCCTGAGCTCACTGTCTAGAGTCAGATTACATTTGTCCATTCTACTTGGAAGAGGTGTGTGTGTGGGTGGAGGGGCATCAAAGATGTATGGTTTTAATCTTATTTTTGTTAGAGGCTATGACTACTCTAACCCCCATAGCTTCAATTAAAAAACTTGAAAATAGTTCATTTTCTATTCTAATTACTTGGCAGAAATTTAGAATAGCAAGAAACTAGTAACAACCAAATCTTTCCTTTGCACTTCCCGGTAGACAAGGAGTGGTACCTTTGTTTTGGCCATTGTAATGATAGGTGTTTAAGTCAGCCTGCTTTCTGAGAGGGCAAGAACTCACAGTTTCTCAAGATTTTCAGTAGGATACCCGATAACAGAGAATTTCTCCTCATGGGGTTCAGCTTTTTTGTAATTTTTTTCCATAATGTGGGCTCTGGAACCCACATGGTTGATAAGCATGACACTCTCAAGCACACGTACACCACAGAACTTCACACATGACACTACAGAGCACACGTCTTCCCCCATCCTTACACACACACATCGCCATCTTCACTTCATAGATGGAAACACGCCTGAGCACATATAAAGGAGAGGCTGAGACAGGTGGGAAATCTGGGGTTTTACATACACAGGCCAGAGAGAAGACGTTTTCACTGCGCACTGCGGCTTTTGCGCATGCGCACTGCGGCTTTTGCGCATGCGCACTGCGGCTTTTGCGCATGCGCACTGCGGCTTTTGCGCATGCGCACTGCGGCTTTTGCGCATGCGCACTGCGGCTCTTGCGCATGCGCACTGCGGCTTTTGCGCATGCGCACTGCGGCTCTTGCGCATGCGCACTGCGGCTCTCGCGCATGCGCACTGCGGCTCTCGCGCATGCGCACTGCGGCTCTCGCGCATGCGCACTGCGGCTCTCGCGCATGCGCACTGCGGCTCTCGCGCATGCGCACTGCGGCTCTCGCGCATGCGCACTGCGGCTCTCGCGCATGCGCACTGCGGCTCTCGCGCATGCGCACTGCGGCTCTCGCGCATGCGCACTGCGGCTCTCGCGCATGCGCACTGCGGCTCTCGCGCATGCGCACTGCGGCTCTCGCGCATGCGCACTGCGGCTCTCGCGCATGCGCACTGCGGCTCTCGCGCATGCGCACTGCGGCCTTCGCGCATGCGCACTGAGGCTTCCGCCTCACCAGCAGCCCTGCTCCTGGACAGTCCTTTTGCCCTGGGAGGAGCGGGACAACTCCGAGCTCGAGGGAGCGAGCGCGACCCTGGGCGCAGGTGTAAATCAGTCACCTGAGCTCTGAAGGGCAGCGGCAAGAGTGCACGTGTGCGGGCGTGTGGGGAGTGGCGCAGGCAGTGAGCAAGGCCCGGAGCGGCCAGGAGGGGAGGGAGCAGGCCGAGTGGAGAGCTGAGGTGGCCTAGGGGCTTGGCCGCTAAGAGGTGACCAAGAGGTGGGGGCTGCACTTGAGGTCCAGCATGCTGAGAAGGTAAGAAGTTTCCACCTCCTCTCCGCTTGCATCTGCACTGGGTGGGGACAGAGCCGGGCGGGACGCCCCGGGGCCACGGCGGGCCCTGTTCTCCTCTAGTGCGGCGGTGCGAGGAAAATAGATTTCTACTTAATCATATAAGTATTTTTACTTTATTATTCAAGGTGATATATTTCTGTATAGGTGACTGTTCTTCTGACCTATGTGACTTAAGTTTTCATGTCATGCTTGTCTCAACCAAAAAATATCCAGCCAAATTATTTTGGTACTCATCAATTTAATTTTTAGATAAAAACAGTACTCTTGTACTTGACCAAATCATCAGTCCATGCAGTTACAGAGATTGAACCAATCTATGTATATATATAAAAGTACACATACATATGTATTAATTTGCCTTTTAATTTTTTTATGTATGGTTTACCTGCATATATTTTTGTATATTTTGTGCATGCCTGGTGCACATAGAGTCTAGAAGAGGGTATCTGATCTCTGAAAATTGTAGTTACAGATGGCTATGAGCCACGATTTGGTTGCTGGAACCAAACCTAGGTACCTTCACAAGTAATAAATATTCTTAACTGCTGAGCAATCGTGTATATTTTTAGGCTTGTGGTAATATTTTTAGTTTTGGGTGTTTGTGTGGACTCAGTAATTATTATTTGTGTTTCGGATTACAAAATTCATTTTTAGCAGTACAAGAAGCAGGCCAGAGAGATGGGTCACTGGGTAAGGGTTCCTGTCCCGAAGCCTGACCACCTAAATTCAATTCATATGGTAGAAAGGGAGAACTAAGTCCTGCAAGCTGTCCTTTAACTTCCACATGTACAGTATGGTGCAGTGTACATGTTCACACTATAAATGATGTAAAAAAGAAAAAAAATTTAAGAAACAAGTTCTAAGGTTCATCCACAATCTTGTTCATCCTAGTTTGATTTCTTTGACTTCCTTATTCTTTGTATCACACTTTGCTTTAGAATTCTGTAGTTTTGTCACTACCAGCTATGCATTGTTATGGAGAAATAAATCTGAGACCAACTTGATTCTTCTGCCCACATTTTTTTTTTACTTGATTTCCTTCTCCTAGATGCCCATGTTATTGCTTTAAGTTTAGTACTTCTTGCTCAAATATGTTCTATTTATTCTATATTTTTATTTTCTTGTGAATTAGTTTAGGCTGTATTTATTACGGAAAGCTTATATATGACTTTTAAACACTGAGACATTTCTCTGGCTTCAACTTTTATAGTTAGTCATTTTTATTTTTTAAACTACATTTTAAAAGTAAACTTATACAGTATCTTATTGTCAGCGTTTTGAGATACAGGTAAAGGAGGCAGTTTCACACTGTCGACCTCAGCAGCCTAACATATTCCCAAAGAGTTTTAGGAAAATTGACTCAGGCCAAACCAGCATTTGTGAATTTGACTTGAAAAGAAGTCAGGACTAGACAGCATATTATGAAGCAGACAGAGTTTAGTAAACATTTTAATACAGGTTTAAGCATGTATTAATAGATGTCTTGTAGGTTTACAAATGGTGAGGAAAAAAGTCTTCCCTCAGGAATATTGGAAGTTAGAACATTTTTACTGTAAGCAGGGAGTCAGGGGTGGAGGGCTCACAGCAACTCTCATTAGAAACATAGTTTGGATGATGTTTGGAGCTGCCTAGTATTTTTCTTAAAAGGTGGTAGCGAAGGTATAGGCTTGTTCTTGAGATTCTTTTGTTTTGTTTTGTTTTTTGTTTTTTGTTTTTTTTTTTTTTTTAATTTGGTTTTTTCGAGACAGGGTTTCCCTGTATAGCCCTGGCTGTCCTGGAGCTCACTCTGTAGACCAGGCTGGCCTCGAACTCAGAAATCTGCCTGCCTCTGCCTCCCAGAGTGCTGGGATTACAGGCGTGCGCCACCACCGCCCGGCTCTCCATGCTGTCTTAACTACCCGTCAACTCAAAGACCCTCCTTCTACTTCCTGAGGCTGTTCTTGAGATTCTAAAGAACATTGTATTTGTTAGACTATGGGAAGACTATGGATAATTAACATTTTCTACATGTATCCTAAGATAGGACAATATTTTGTGTCTTCTTTTGGTGATGAGGAAACAGCTCAGTCAGTAAATTGCCTGTTCCAAAGCTTGAGAGGATCCCAGTTTAGATTCCCTGCAGGGACTTAATGCTAGAAGGGCCGGGGGCAGCCCTGGAGCTCATTGGCTAGCCAATTTAGTCAAATCAGTGAGCTCAAAGTTCAGCGAGAGACCCTGTCTCAAATCTGAAACCACCAGCTGTTGGTCCTTGCCTTCCAGACTCAAGCACTTATATGCACACATCTTATTTTTCTGTTTTATAATACCACTATAGGTTTTATCCTACTTTATGGATAAGAAAATGAAGCTTGGGAAAAAAATGAGATGACTAAATTTGGCAAGACTAAGGAGAATTGAAATGCAGACTTAGTCCTGACATATAATACCATATAATGTATATGGTCTTCTGTTCTCAGGAATTCCTGCTGCATCAGATTTCAGCAGAGAAGTATGCTGATGATGTTGTATTTAAGCACAAGCTACAACATACAAAGGGCATCAGGATATGTCTAGATAAACTCATCAGGATATGTTTAGAATATAAGAGTCATTTAAGTTTGTAGGGAGAGAGAAAGAATGAGAATTTAGATGACTTTGACAACAGAACAGCTTTATTTAACCTGAGAATGACACACCATGGTCAGATGTAGGTGGTAGAATGTACCTGTTAATTCTAAGGAAGAAAATCCTTTTGGCAGAATATTAGAAAGTCTTATAAATATGGAATGACTGTTTTTTGCCTGTCTGCTCCATGGTCCCCCCCCCCTTTTTTTTAACCAGTTAGGAAGTCAGCTCACTGTAGCCTATGACTCAAATGTAAAGAAAAATATTCTAATTGTAAGCAGTTTTAATGTTGATTAGAAATCTATAAAGATTATTAGATTGGATCTTTAAAAAAAACTATAGTAGAAATGTAATAAAGTTTTTGCAGTTGTTTGTTGATATATCACTTTATTAGTTACTTTTCTATTACTGTGAAAAAACACCATGACCAAGGCAATTTATAAAAGAAAGTGTTTAATTGGGCTTACAGTTCCAGAAGATTAGACTTCATGATGGTTGAATAAAGGCATGGTGGCAGGAACACCTGAGACTTTGACTCTTAAACAGCAAGCAAGAGACACAGTGCTAATCTCAATGCTCACTGCTGCTGACACATCTCCTCCATTAAGGCCATACCTCCTAATCCTTCCCAAACAGTTCTACAAACTGGGAACCAGGTATATGAACATGAGCCTATGAGGGCTGTTCTCATTCAAACCACCACTGGTATTTTTCCAATATTGATTTATTAATGAAGGTTGAGGAAATGATTGTTTGTGTAGTTACAGTAATTACAAAACACACCTCTTTTCTGTTTCTCAACACTATTACAGTAGATGTGTAGCAATTCCTGTGATAGAGTGGTAACATTATTTTGGTAAATCATAATTTACTTAAGAAAATCTACAGAATATTTAGATAAAAGGTTTTATATGTTACCTTAATGGTTTAAAGAATTGGGCATGATGGTGCACTTCTGTAATTTCAATTCTAAGTTGAGGCAGGATTATAAATTCAACGCTAGCCTGGACTACATAGTGAGACTTTTTACCTCAGAAAGCCAGAAACTTGCAAAGATGGAAAGTTAAAAAAAAAAGATTCAAAGAGGATCTGCTGTAAAGATGGGACTCTAAGTTTGGGGTCATGGTTTTTGCCTTTAACCCTAGTGCTGGGGCACTAGGGAGGCAGAGCAGGCTATCTAGGGACAGACAGTGAGACCTTGTCTAAAAAATCAAAATGTTTATTTTTATTATTACTATCATCATTGTTATTTGTTTGTTTGTTTATTATTGAGACAGGGTTTTTCTGCATAGCCCTGGCTATCCTAGAACTTGTTATATAGACTAAGCTAGCCTGGATCTCAGAAATTCGCTCACTTACCTCTGCCTCCCAAGTGCTGAGATTAAAGGCATGTGCCACCACTGCCTGGCAGATATTTCTTAATATCTGTTATCTAGTCAGATTTCATATATTCAGTTAACTCATAAACATCTCTCACCTCTTTAATGTTTAGATTCTATAGAAAATTGCTTGCAATCCCAGGTCTTGTCCTTATAATTTCTCACATGTAGCTTCTATTAGTTATATTCATAACAGGGATTCTCTTAACGTGTTTCTCTGTGTGTTTTATATTTGACTCTTTGTTGTTGTTGTTGTTGTTGTTTGGTTTTTTTGTTTTGTTTTGTTTTGTTTTGTTTTGTTTTTTTTTTTGGTTTTTTTGAGACAGGTTTCTTCCTGGTTGTCCTGGAACTCACTCTGCTGTAGACCAGGCTGGCCTTGAACTCAGAAATCCGCCTGCCTCTGCCTCCCAAGTGCTAGGATTACAGGTGTGCACCACCATGCCCCGTTTTATATTTGACTCTTACTATGAGCTTTGAACAGGTTCAGTTTTGCTACATGAGATTACCTCAAAAATAATGACTTTTATCTTTTAAAGATTTATTTGGCTTATTCATTTTACATAGAAATTTTAAAAAATGTAGAAAAAGTAATAAAGTGACATTTCTGAAACTTTTCAGCTTAATGTATTTTTATTTTTTAAGCCAGAGGACAATCTTGCTTTAAAAGAAAAAAAGCAAAACAAGACCCAAAAACCCAGAGAAGGCAAACTTTAAATTTCTGCAGCTTCTTAAAGTAGGAAGATAAAAAGGAGGAAGAAGAAGCTATGTCTTTTGAATCAGGAAAAGTTAAATTTGTTTGAGTAATTCAGAAAATTGGGCATGTTCAACTTAGCCATACCCAGGGGCTCCATAAACAATCGCATAACTGGAGTTTTTTAGAGAGAGATGTTATTTGATAACATAATTATTATTTCAGTATTTGATAATAGAGTGCAAGGTTCTTCTACTTTCTTTGGTTTTCAAAATAATGTATTGCTTGCACAGGGTAGGCCAAGAATTGGATGATGACATGGCTCTGTGGAAAAGATGTTGTTACCAAGCCTGCTGACCTGAGATTGATTCTTTACATGGTGGAAGAAGTATATCCCTCCCTCCCATCCTTTTTTCTCTGTAGCTTTGGCTGTCCTGGAACACATTCTATACACCAGGCTAGCCTTGATCTCACAGATATCTGTCTGCCTCTGCCTCCTGAGTGCTGGCATTAAGCCAGCTGTGGGATAAGACCCAAATCAAAATGACAAAATGGTTTACTAGCACCTAATTATAACAGCCATGGCTGGTTGGTTTTGTGTGTGTATGTTAGTTACTCATGTATTGAAATACATTTGTCTATCCTTCACGGTTATTATTCATACTAATACTCAACTCATAACATTTTTAGCCAGTGGGGCTTCTAACTGATAGCTTTTGTTTTATTTAGTATTGAGAAGAGCCTAACACATTTTATTGAGTATTGAGAAGAGCCTAACATATTTTTTCCTTATGCCTCAGACTTAGAATCTGTCATTTCTTCCCAAAACCCTGCTTCACTGTTAGCTGTAAATTTGTATTAGAAGACCATATTGTGGATACTAGGAATGTTCATCATACTGAGATGACTGTTTCTCTGAACCTTTTCTGGTGTATAAGTCTAGTTTTCAAAAAAACACTTTATGAATTTGTATTGATCCTAATAATTCATGTTTGTTCACTTTTCATATGCTCTCATCTTTTTAGAGACATGTCTGACAGGATCTTCTTTTCCCACCCTCCAAAAGCTGAAATCAGAGAGTATACACTATTATGCTTACTCTTAGTTTTTGTGGATTCATGCCTCTCCCCCTGCCCCAAATTAGTTGATTATTTCTCAGAGCGAGGTCTGATTCTATAGCTTGGGCTGCAAGGGAAGATCCTATTTAAAACAACAGCAGCAATAACCACAACCATTATAGTGTCATATGTCTGTAGTCTTAGCAAAGAGGCTAAAGGGTAAGGCCAGCCAGTCTACATACAAATTTCAGGCCCACTAAGACAAAATCGTGCCTTAAAACAAAACAAAACAAAACAAAACAAAAACCTGAAAAATCAACCAAATAAAACTACTTGATTGCATGAATTTCATTTGCTCGTGGCTATGGCTACTGTAATTTTTCTATCTATTGAAACCTTAGAGAAACAATTTCCACTTGCACTTTTCCACCTTAACCTTGTTAGTGTTGTTCTAGTTATCTTTACTGCTTATGCTGAAGACGGTTTTGCCTCTCTTTTTTGAACCCAATGGCCTTAATTGAGATAGTGTTTCCATGCTGTAGAAGAGTGAACTTATCATTGTTGGCTATTTACTCTGTTAAGCATATTAGCTTCTTTGTTTTCCTGCTTTCCTCTCTGGCAAAAACCCTGATATATTCTGAGGATGTCTCTCAGTGGTAGAAGACTTGCCTAGTGTATGCAAGGTCCAAAGTACAGTCTATAACTCTGCAAAGACAGCCCCTCTCCCAACATATACAACATATATGTGCTGTAGAAATTTAACATTAAGTAAGTTTCCCCCTTTCAAACAAGTATCTCATCTTGTGTTTCCTATTTTAATACATTTGTGTCATTTTAAGAACTAAGATGAGATATACTATGTTCAAATGTAATAAACAACATATATACAAATAATAGTAGATAAACATATCTATGTTCACAGTATTATACAACCATTAACCTTTTCTAGTTTCAAAACCATTTCACCACTTCATCAAGTATCTTCAGTGTTTGTGTTATTTATAAGTATGTACCAACATGCCTAGCATGGTTTTTAAAGAATGACTGCTTTCTTTTTAACTATGTATACATTTGTGTCTGTATATGGGTTTGTGCATTTGAGGCCAGAAGATGGCATCGTCTCCCCTAGAGCTGGAGTTACACCTAATATGGGTATTGGGAATCAAACTCAAGTTTTCTGCAACTGCTATATCATCTTTTTCTTTTTTCCTTTTCCTCTTTTCCTTTCTTTCTTTCTTTTTCTTTTATTTTTAGATTTATTTATTTTATGTATATGAGTACAATGTAATTGTCTTCAGATACCAGAAGAGGGCATCGGATCCTATAATAGGTGGTTGTGAGCCACCATATGGTTGCTGGGAATTGAACTCAGGACATCTGGAAGAGCAGTCAGTGCTCTTAAATAACGAACCATCTCTCAAGCTCCCTGGTATATCATCTTTTAAGCTCTGAGCCATCTATCCAACTTTTTTTTTTTTTTTTTTTTTTTTTTTTTTTGGTTTTTTGAGACAGGGTTTCTCTGTGTAGTCCTGGCTGTCCTGTAACTCACTCTGTAGACCAGGCTGGCCTCGAACTCAGAAACCCACCTGCCTCTGCCTCCCAAGTGCTGGGATTACAGGCGTGCACCACCACGCCCGGCTATCTATCCAACTTCTAAAACTGGTTTTTGAACATTTAAATCTCCCAAGCTCGCCCTACTTTTTGAAAATGTATTAAGAACAAATACATTCCAATTCTTCCAAGGGTTATCATTGCTCCATGTATGAAGTTGAAACTTAATATGGCTAACAAACGCCTTTACTTTCCAGTTTTTGCCATTTTGTCTTGTTTCATTTATGACTCTTTGTTCAGTATAGGCCCAGTTCTTCATTGTAGATATTCTATAAGTCTTTCTCTTTCCCTTTCTCCCTCCAAGGCAGGGTCTCATTATTAGTCACGGTCATTTTGCAACTTAACCCACCTCTACTTCCCATGTTCTGGAATAAAATGTGTGTGTCCCTCTGTGCTGCACCCCCTTCCCCCTTTTTAAACTTTTGAGACTAGACATCACAATATAGACTTGGCTGGCCTCAGAGTTGTGGTGCTCTTCCTGCCTTTTTTTTTTAAAGCTATTAAAGATTGTTATATGCCCTTCTTTTGTACTTCTTTAACCCCTATTCCTTGTACTACTTTTAGGTTACCTATTTCACATTGTCCTTACTTATATATTTTTCTGGAACAATGAACCCATGATAGTCAAATGCTAGGTAATACAATACAGGCTGCAACTATAATGAATAGGATTTTTAACAGAAGTCAAGATTATTTAATAAATTATTTTTAAAAAGGTTTCAAAGATAGGAGGGTAGTTCTTGAGCTAGACCTCAAAGGAACCATTCCCATCAACACTAAAGTGTGTATGTGTATTCTTTTTTAGTAGCTAGCAACATAGTTGGGATTCAGTGAAAGGTATATGATTATAAACATAATAAGTTTAAAATGCAAATCATATCTTAATGGTATTTTAAAATACAGATTTTATCTGTTTGCTTTGCTTATTAGATTTATAAAATCTGTGTTCAAAATCCAAGAAAAGAAGTTCTTTGTGTTAAAATACAATTTAATTCTTTATTTTTACCATTTTGTTGTTGTTGTCTGCATGTTGTGATGTACATTAATTACTTTATTGTTAGTTGGACAAAATAATTGATCAAAACAGCTTTAGGAAGAATTGTTTATGGTTCATCAATTATTTAGTTCGTCATGCTTGGTAAGGTATGATAGCTGCAATGTGACAGCAGTAAAATGATGGGAGTGGGTATGAGTCTTGTATTCTGTTTCACAATCCTTTTAGAATAGTTCCAACCACATTCCAAATTAAACTGTTTTAGAAGCACCCTCAGACATGCACAAGAGGTGTGTCTCCCAAGTAATTTCAAATTCCAGTAGATTGACAAATGAAGATGGACCTAATAGCCCTATATGAAGTTGTAATTGTTGAACTAAAACCACCTTTGATTGCTCAAAGTTATGGAGTTAGTGCTTCCATAGTTACCAGCACACTGTTTGGCATTTTATAGTACTCTGTGTTGTATTATATTTGCTTTCATGATTAGATGGCTCATCTTGATGATGGGCAAGTACTGTATGAGAATCATGCACTCATTTAGATTTCTGGCAAGTCCTTTCTGAACTGCTCTTAAACATGTTTTGTCCTTACTCACTGCCCAGTTTGAATCAGTCAGTCCTCAGCTCTCTTGACAAAATAATAACTTTTCTGGTGATTGTTGTGTATACTTACTATCATGATTCTTATCCTGCCTTCAAAGATGATAGTATATTAAAATTATCAAATTATATAGTATACCTATTATATATACCTATAGGTATATATAGAATACCTCTAATGTCAGTTACACTTACTTAAGGCTATTTGAAAAACTCATGCGATCTGCCCATTACAAAGGCATCCTTATTTTATTACGTCCATCTCTGTAAACTCTTAAGGTTATACTCTTTCTAACCTGTTGTTTGATGATCCTTTGTTGGCCTTTGTTTTTCTACCTTACTAGTTCCTTGTCTCGATTCTTAATTTTCTGCCCTCATCATCTATTCTTCATGGCAGAACACTGTTTAGAAGAGAAGAATCTTATGATACCATCACTATTTCTGTAGGCACCAGCTATTCTTAGAAAGCTATTCCTGTTGCATAGTTGAATGTACCTCAAGGCATCATGGCAATCAGACAGATGTTAATGTAAGTAAGAGTTGAAAACACTCGGCAATTCTGACGTAAAAGTGCTTTTGGTTGTTTTTTAAGAATTAGTCTTAAAGGCTATAGAAAACTTGCCATTTCTGATTTGATTTGACTTTTGATTTTCTTTCAACTAAAATCTCTTGTGAGAATCAGCCTTATTTGCATTTTGATTGCCTCTCATAAAACCTACCCAGAATTCTAAGAGCTTTGGTTGAATCCCAAGGTAGATGTAGGAAGACAAAACAATTCCATCTGGATAGGTTAATATACCCATGGCTTCCTTGTTGTATGGAAATGTTATAGTTATGAAGTAGCATTTTAATAGTTTTCATAGTTTATAGCTTATTTATGGTCATACTTTACCTGTTGGAGAAAAACTGTTTTAAAGTTTTTATTGAAATTTTCTTTTTCCACAGAACTCAACAAAAATCCAGTGGGAGGCTTTTCAGCAGGTTTAATAGACGACAATGATCTCTATCATTGGGAAGTCCTTATTATTGGTCCTCCAGATACACTTTAGTAAGTATACTGGAACTGACTGACATCTTCACTCCTTCAACTAAAATTAAAACTTAATTTTGAAAATTGAAAAAAATTCTAAAGTAGCAAGCAAAATGGTTATATCGAGTATCATTTCAATGTGATCATGTGTAGAGCCTTTGGGTTATGCTTGAAGCTCTAATCTCTAAAACATGTTTTTAAAAAGATAGCTTCAGAAATTTAAGCTATGTTGCTGCTGGAATAAATATGTTATGAAAAGCTTTTTCTAGTGAGGTTATATGTAACCCCCCCCCCACACACACACACAGGGTTTTTCTGTGTAGCCCTGGCTGTCCTGGAACTTTCTCTGTAGACCAGATTAACCTCAGAATCAGAGATCTGCGTGGTTCTGCCCCCTGAATCCTGGGATTTAACATGTGTGCTATGTGCTACTATTGCCTGACTGTAAATAATTTACACACACACACACACACACACACACACACCTTCTGTAATTTAGGATATTAATTTTTGTAAGCTTGGAGGAGAAGAGAAAATTTCATCTCTAATTATATATTTATGTGTGCTTCTGTGAGATTATGTTCATGTGAATGAAGGTGCACTAGGAGGCCATAGCTGTTGGATCCCCTGGAGCTGGAGTAATACCTGATTATAAACTGTTTGATATGAGTATTAAGATCAAATTCAAATCCTTTAGAGGCTCTTAACCTCTGAGCCATTGCTCCAGCCAAAAGAGAAAAAAGTCCTATGCAATTTAGAGAAATTTCTCAGTAGTTAAGAGTACTGAGGTCCTAGGTTCAATTCCCTATGGAAATGATTTTCCTTCTCATGTTTACCATGCCTTGACCCCAAAGGAAAGGAAAACACCATAATTAAGGATGACAGTTTTACTATTTTTTTAACACTACTTTTTAAAAATAATTTATTTTTCTTTTATGTTCATTAGTGTTTTGACTTCATGTAGGTCTATGTGAGGGTGTTTGATCTCCTGGAACTGGAATTATAGACAAGTGTGAGCTGCCATGTGGGCTCTGGGAATTGAACCCAGGTCCCCTGGAAGAGCAGCCAGTGCTCTTAACTGCTTAGCTACCTCTCCAGCCCCAGTTTTACTGTTCTTAATGCCTTATTTATTAAAGAATAAGATTGCAATTTTTTTCTTTTTAAAACAGCTCCTTTTTATGTAATTAAATCAATTAATATCTATGTGTATGGTGTTTTGCATGCATATATATTCACTGTGTTTGTCTGGTATCTGAGGAGGTGGATGGCATGGGAACCTCTAGAACTGTACTTATAGATGGCTGTGACCTGTCCACCAATAGGTGCTGGGAATTGAACCTAGGGCCTCTGGAAGAACAGCCAGTACTCTTAACTAATGAGACATCTCTCTGGCCCTGAGATTTTTACATAGAATGTATTCTGTATATCTGTGTTTTACGACTTAAGGGAACTTTCAAGGTCTATTTTAATAATTTTATAACCTGGTCTTCACAGAGTATAGTTTATAAGACTATATTTTGTTAGTTTAGTGTTAGGACATAAAATAACTTATTAACTGACTACCAGTTGTTGAAAATGAGGCGAATGAGCTAGAGAATGATAACAGATCTTTACATCTGCAATTCTTTGGGACTGCACTTCCTTCTTGCCAGTCCTTCCCCCTAGCCCTCAAGTAGCTGTTTGAATATATATATATATATATATATATTCAAAAAGTGGATATATATAAAAAGAAGGGCTGGTGAAGATGACTCAATAAATGTTTGCTATAGAAATGTGATGACAATTCCCAGAACCCATGTAAAAAAGTGTAATGTAGTAGCCTGTGTTTGTGATCCCAACACTCCTGTTGCAAGATGAGAGATAGAAATAGGAGAATTAACCCAGTTATCTTGGAGTAGACATTTGGCAGAAATGAAAGAAGCTCCCTCAAAAATACGGTGGAAAAAGAGAGGAAAAAGTTAAAGCAATGTGGGAGTTCATGTTTTACACAGTGGGCAAAGGGTGGTTCATGCTTTGTTATAGTTTTTAGCAGTCATTGTTGCTCATATGTTTCTGTTTTGTTTTTGTTTTTGTTTTTGGATTTGGTTTTTTGAAACAGGTTTCTCTGTGTAGCCCTAGCTGTCCTGGAAATCACTCTGTAGACCAGGCTGGCCTTGAACTCAGAAATCCGCCTACCTCTGCCTCCCAAGTGCTGGGATTAAAAGCTTGCGCCACCACCGCCCGGCTTCATATGTTTCTTTGAAAACAACATATGTTTCTTTGAAAATTGATATATTTGCATCCATCAGTTTTGCCAGTTGATTTAGGTGAATCTGGTCATGGCATGGCATTAGGATTCTTTCATAGCTGCCAGTAGCCACCGGAAACCAGTTTAGAGAAAACTCCCTCACAATCACATTGTTATTTGAGGTAAATTTTATAAATTTTGCAAATCATACTATGTAAGTAACCTGGTCTATGATCCTAACACAGTTCTGGTCTGTTCTTCATGTTTATTCTTCTGTGTTTAAAATAGTGTTTGGTTTTTTTCCCTCCAGGCACAGTACCTCTAGGGGATACAGAGGAACATTCTGATGATAGGATTCCTTTACCCTTAGTGTAGCTATAAAATAATGAGAATTATTCTCCTAAACCAAGTTCTTATGGAACATTGTTTAGGAATCCAGGCTTAAAGCTTCAACTCTTAAGGGCTCACTGAATTTTTTATCCTTACATGCATTTGTGTCAAGTATTATTAGTTGATCAACAAACACACACACTTCTGGGTTTTTAAAAGATAGCTACTCGAGCATGTGGTGCAAACTTTTAATCCCAGCACCAGGCAGCAGGACTCATAGTGATACCCTGTCTCATATAAAGTCCATATGGTAAGACCATTTTAGTTAACAGCTCATTCTTTTTATTAACACCCCATTTTACTGCCCCCTCCCCGCGCGCGTGTGTGAGGCCAGGTTGGCCTCAAACTCAGAAATTTGCTGGCTTTTGTCTCTTGAGTGCAGGAATTAGAGGCATGTATAACTACTGCCTAGCTTATTTTTATTATCTATAATTATGTGCTCATGTTGTAGAAATTTTAAATCCCAATCCCGAGTTTCTACCCTCCTTTGATCATTCAGTTCCTGGATAAAAGACACACTCAAACTTTGTATTTGTAATAAGCCTTAATCAGCATTAAGAGCTGGGGAGATATCTATCCTCTATAGTATTATTTCTGTTTCCCAGCCAATAGTCCTATTATATAATTTGCCATGTTTCTTCTGGGTTGCACTTAACTCTAACTGGCCATACAACATGGCCATTACTTCAAGATTAATCTAACTGGTGGCAGCTTCTCCTCCATTCACTTCCTTCTTTCCCTTTCTCAAGGTTTTCCTCTGACCTCCAGCCCTGGAATCCCAATCCCTGCCTATGTCTGCAGGCTGTGAGCATCTTTATTTACCAATCGGAAATAACTTGGGGCCAAGGTCACATAGCACCAATTGACTCTACTTTAGGACTCTCTGATCTTTGGAGCAATGCTAATACTGGTCTTGAGGAACCAGTATTAGCACTAGAATACAAGCAATATCAAGCCAACCCAGTACATATACAGGTCTCTGTGTAGGTATGTGTATGTGAGTGGAGTTGCTTCTCAGAGGTTGAACTTGTAAGATCTCGTTGGAACTGTGCTTGTAGTGATTGTGAGCCACCTGACTCCTCAAACAGATCAATGCTGTTAACTGCTGAACCATCTGCCATCTATTCAACTCTGGTTGTGGGTTATAAAATGTATTTCTCACTGTATGTTTCTAAAAGTGTTGGCTGTTGGTTTGTAATGTGAATAGCAGACATGTTTGTGGCAACTTTGAATGTACTAATGAGACACTGGCCACTTCATCCAGTGCTTTTCTGAAATCTGTAACTTTTGTTTAGGGAAGAAGAGAACGTGTGCCTGGGACAGGTCCTGAGAAAATAGCTAGAAAGGTGTCAGGACAAAGGACAGGGAAAGACTTTATAAATGGAAGCTTTTTAAAATGTTACTTGTTGGGGGAGATAGGTACTAGGACAATTTTATTAGAGTTTGAAAGAAAAACCCGAGATCTGGCAAACTAAATCTTAATAGCTTCTTAGTGGAGGACAATGGAGGAGAGAAGGAGAAGACCCTGCCATTTAAACTGTCCACATAAGAGGTTAGTTTACATGGCTGTGGTGGAGGGTGGGAGGGAGCTTAGAAAAAGAGTAAGGAAGCACAAAATGTTGGGGAAAGGGCCAAGTGGTAAGGCAGTGGCTCTCAACCTGTGAGGCACAACCCCTTGTGGTGGTTGAATGACCCTTTCATAGAGGTCATATCAGATACCATCCTGCATATCATATTTACATTTATGATTCATAACAAAAGCAAAATTACAGTCATGAAGTAGCAGCAAAAAATTATTTTATTGTTGGAGGTTGCCACAACATGAGGATTGCAACATTAGGAAGGTTAAGAACTACTGTGTTAGGGAAGTGTGCTTACAAAAGAAAGATAAAGGGCTGGAGAGATGGCTCAGCAGTTAAGAGCACTGACTGCTCTTCCAGAGGTCCTGAGTTCAATTCCCAGCAACTACATGGTGGTTCACAACCATCGTTAATGGGATTTGATGCTCTTTTCTTGTGTGTCTGAAGATAGCTGCAATGTACTCATATATAAAATAAATAAACCTTAAAGGAAGGGGTGGATGGGGGAACAGGGGGAGGGAAGAGGGCTTATGGGACTTTCGGGGAGTGGGGAGCCAGAAAAGGGGAAATCATTTGGAATGGAAGTAAAAAATATATCGAATAAAAAAAAAGCTAAAGAAGACAAGGAAAAGCAGACAGACTTAAATGACATTTACAAGGCTGTTAATTCTAAGTACTTTATAGTATGTTCTTAAAAAGCACTTATTGACTTAAGTGCAAGAAAGTGATCTTGTAGTTATTTCAATAATGTGAAGAGAATAGACTGATTGAAAATAAGTTGGCATGGATTTGAGTGGTATTTGAATCTCAGTGATAGTGGTCTGAGGTGTTAACTCAGAGAAAGTGTTATGCCAAAATTCTGTAAAAATATGGTATGCTGTTTTGTGATAGTATAACTAACCTTCACTTAATTACTAAAGGACACTCCACACTATTTACAGTCTGTGTAATCAGTGCCTAGTACATTTAAGTGTTACTTTAAGACTGATAGTTGCCATGGCTGTTACAGAGAGAAACATCTTGAAAAACAAAACAAAAAGATTGATAGTTACTGAGTATTTATGTAGTGTGATGGCTTATATGCTTGTTCCAAGCAGTGGCACTATTAGGAGGTGTGGCCTTGTTGGAATAGGTGTGTCACTGTGGGTGTGAGCTTAAGACCCTCACCCTAGCTGCCTCGAAGTCAGCCCTACTAGCTGCCTTCAGATGAAGATATGTAACTCTCAGCTTCTCCTGTACCAGTGAGTATCTGGATTCCTGCTTTGATGACAATGGACTAACCTCTAAACTGTAAGCCAACCCCAATGAAATATTGCCTTTTATAAGACTTGCCTTGGTCGTGGTATCTGTTCACAGTAGTAAAGCTCTAAGACATGTAGTTATTTTACCCATCTTCACCTAGCATAATTTTTTTTTAAATCTGTATCCAATATTGAATTTTTCTAGTGCTGCCAAGAATAGATTTTCTTAGCCAGGTTTGCTGGTGCATGGCTTTAATCCCAGCATTTGGGAGGCAGAGACAAGCTGATCTTTGAATTTGAGGCCAGCCTAGTCTATAGAGAGAATTCTAGGACAGTCAGTGCTACAGAGAGAAACCCTATCTTGACCCAAACCGCTTCCTCCAAGTAACTTTTCTTATGTGTATCACGTTTGGAAAGAAAGGACCAAGCTCTTTAGGCAAGTGCTGGACCACTGACAGATTCTGAACCCCAAAATAGAGTTTTTTGTTTTTGTTTTTGTTTTTGTTTTTAATTGAAAAGGGGGTCTTGATATGTAGTTTGGGTTACTTTAAATTCAGTAGGCCTTCTGCCTCATACTTTCCAATGCTAGATTATAGGCATGTGCCATACCCAGTTAAGACTTTTGTGATTTAATTTACAAAAATAACAAAAGGAGGTTTTGTGCCAGAAATATGACCTTGGTTTTCAAATGTTCAGGAGTTGGTTATATAATTCCTTAACATCATGTTAATTGTTCCAATACTTTCTACCAATACTTTCTACATGGAGAAATATTTTTACTTCACTGCTACTTCAATGTCTTTTTTCTTCCCCATAGTCAAATCTTTTTATGTGTGAACAATAATAAATACAGTCTGTCTGTCTACTTTGTGATTTTTACCTATGAGTTTTTTAGTTCCTCTGTCCTAACTTGACACTGAAAGTTTGTATACTCACAAATTGGCTGCCACTAAGCCAGGTGGGTTTTTTTAATTTTTTAATTTATTAATTATTTTATTTATTTATTTATTTATTTATTTATTTATTTATTTATTTATGTAAGGTGGTTTTTTTGGGGAGTGGGTAAAGTGAGGTAGGAGAGGCACAGGTAGATGATCCTTAGGTAAAGTAGAGGATAAGTGAATCCATTTAAAAAAAAACATTTGAGAACTAGCGTAATTATTAGAAAAACATCTGCCTTAAAATTTTTTAGGGCAACACTATTAAGTAAATTTGACAATTAATTATTTAATTACACAATTTAGAGGGGCAGTAGCTACTTTTTAGCAAGAGAATTCCAGTCAGATATTGTGAAGCTTTTGAATGAATTAAATCAACCAAAATGAAGTGACCTGGGAGAAATGAGGTGCAGATATTTTGTAGAGACTTTTCTAATACCCCTTTACATATATTCTTGGCTCTTTTATGGATTTCTAGCTTTCTCAAATTCTGTCTGTCTACTTATTTTCTACTCTAATTTTAAAATGCTTATTTTTAAGACTAATTACTTTCTTTTTAATCCTTGATATCTGTGCTACATTTTATGTTCATCCCTCCATGGGAAAAAAACAGCTTTTAAAAAAACTAAAAAGATTGTGTTCATGTGTCTGAATGAGTAATATAAACATCACATGGGTGCAGGTGCCCCTGGAGGCCTGAAGAAGGCACTGGATCCCTGAAATTGGAGGACCAGGCAGCTGTGAGCTGCCACATGCAGATGCTGAGAACTGAGCCTTTGCAAGAGTAGTAAGTGCTCTGTGTCATTCCTCCAGCCCTACATCGTTCCTTTTTCATGGTTATGCTTTATACTAGCTTTATTTTATTTTTTTCACTTCTAGCTAATTTCTGATGACTTATTATTTGGAGGCCGGGTCTCATGTATCCAAGACTAGCCTTCAGTACCTTGCTATATATTAGAGGACCTCTGTTCCTAGTTGTCTTTCTGCTAGTCTCCTCCCATTGCCTCAGAAACTAGTTTTATTCCTTTTTTAGAGACCTTTATTTGTATTATGTACCACCCTCTTTTAATCCCCCACCCTTAAAATCAAGAGAAAAGATCTTTCTCAGGCTGATATGGTCTTTATTATTTGACTAGGCTGGCCTTGAACTTATGAGAATCACCTTGAGTTGCCAAGCATGCACAACCACACAGACTCTCCATATATAAATGTTAATTTTTTCACCAAATTATCCCCTTCATTGTGCGCTTTACCATTTTTCCATTTAATCTTTTATGAACTTTTTCTTACTGTTTTCATCAAGTGTGATTTTCTTTTCAGACTCTGAGCCCTCAGCTTACCTCCTTACTATTTGGAAATATTTGATATTAATAGCACGCCCTAGCTCCCCACGTCCCCTTTAATGTTTACCCTGTGCATGCAGTGCCTATGGAGTCCAGAAGAGGGCGGCTGATAGCCTTGGAATTAGAGTTACAGATGCTTGTCTCTGTGTGTGTTGGGAATTAAACCCTGGTTTTCTGGAATATCAGCTAGTTCCCTCAACTGCTAAATAATCTCAAACATTTTTTAAGCAGAAAAAAGTAATAAAATCCAGTATTTATAATTAAAATTTCAATCTGTACTGAAATGTGTAAAGCACATTAAAAGGATCCCATGTCTTATATCCTACAGTTGATAACTGTTACATGTAACGTGTTGTTCTTATTGTTATTATTGCTGTCATCATCATCATCACCATTTGATTTTGTTTTTGAGACAGGGTTTCACTATGTATCTTTGGCTGTCCTGGAACTCACTCTGGAAACCAGGCTGGCTTCCAACTCAGAGCCTGGCTTTTTTCTTTTGAGATAGGATCTCTGCCATTTTTTCTTTCCTATATTCTTTTTAAAGATTAATTTATGTTTATGAATGCACTGTAGCTATTTTCACATATATCAGAGGACATCAGATCCCATTACAGATGGTTGTGAACCACCATGTGGAATTGAACTCAGGACCTCTGGAAGAGCAATCAATGAGTGCTCGAACTGCTGAACCATCTCTCCAGCCCCTCACTTTTTTTTTAGTATACATATATAGCAATATCTCTATTCATAATCCCGCACTACAATCCTCCAAGCTCATAACCACAGTGACTAGAGACTTCTCCCAAACTTGAAGGATGAAGAACAGCATTCTGTTGAGTGTTAACATTACACATGGGCTTAAACAGACCAGCAAATAGTCAGCAGGATTGGAACCTGTGCTTGGAGAAGGGATTTCTAGTCTATTGCCTTAACCACTTGGCTGTGACCACAGCTGTGTTTCTATTTTTATGTCAGTGTATAAACATCTGTCCCCATCTTTTAAAAATTACTTATTAGTGTGAGTGTGCATAATGTGTATGTGGGTATGTGCTCCACAGCATAGATAAAGAGGCCAGGTGACAAATTTGTAGAGTTTGTTCTTTCCATCCATCTTTAAGTAGGTTTTGGTGACAGAGCTCAGGTGTCAGGCTTGTGTATCAAGTGCCTTTATTTCCTGAACCATCTTATCAGTCTAATACACACCTTTTAGAGATTGGGTCTTGCTGTGTAGCCCAGGATGACCTTGAGCTAGATATCAGGTGCTAGAATTCCATGTGAATATCACCATTTAGTCATTTTTGCTTCCTAAGGCTGGCTTGATTTCTTCTAGCTGTATGGACAGTTACTTGTGAGTTGCCATTTGGGTGCTGGGAATCAAACCTATATCCTCTGCAAGAATAAGTACTCTTAACAATTGAATAATTTCTGTAGTCTCCAGTTAGCATTCACATAATTCATCTGCTCAGGGATTGCTATTCACAGTGGACTGGGTCCTCCCATGTCAGTCATCAGTCATGACAATCTTTCACAGACATTATCATAGGCAAATATGACCCAGAAAATTCTTTAATGGAAGTGTTCTCCTTTCAGGTGGTTCTAGGGTCAAGTAGATAATAAAAACTAACCAAGACACAAGCCATTTTCAGAGTGTTACTGGGTAGTACATTAGATAGTACAGACAGAGTATCAATATTGCAGCATTTCCATTCTGGAAAGTTAGTAGTATAAAACCTCTCTGGGAGACGTTTTTATTTATTACTGTCCTTCTAATGAAGTTTTAATATATGATGAAATGAACAAGCGAGATAAATAGAAGTATGGCAATCTGATATCAGAAAGGGAAATCACAAAATATATGCCTAAACTTTAAGATGAGAAAGAGGTCTGGGTATGACCAGAGCATAGAAGAAAGATTATTTGAAACCAATATAGAAAATTCAGCAAATTGAATCATGTAGACAAGATTAAACTTCCTGAATTTCATTTGAAGACATATACTGAAAAGACTTTTACCATATCACCAATAATCTGATCTGGACACCTCTGTTTCCAAGTGTTCCTTTTAGTTTTACTAATTATCTGAGAGTTTAGGAAAGCAGAACTTATAGTAGTTTATTAAATTGTGTATTTGTATTTAGGAAACTAGTATTTTTGTCTACCTTTTTTGTTGGCTTATCATCTGTACCCTTTTATTTGTCTGATTGAGTACTTATAAAGAATAACATAAATTCATGAACCTGGTTTTTCTTTTATTTTTTCAGTGAAGGTGGTGTTTTTAAGGCTTATCTCATTTTCCCAAAAGATTATCCCCTCCGGCCTCCTAAAATGAAATTCATTACAGATATTTGGCCCCCAAATGGTAAGTTTTCTAATTTTATTTTCACATTTGCAAGTTTAATGATCTGTCACTAAAGATTTCACAACTATCTCAGTAAAAGTGCTAAGTGATTTTATGGTTTTTTTGTGCACATGGTCTTGTAATTGACTCTAAATACAAAGGTTCTTAGGTTCTTTCCTTCCTTCCTTCCTTCCTTCCTTCCTTCCTTCCTTCCTTCCTTCCTTCCTTCCTTCCTTCCTTCCTTCCTTCCTTCCTTCCTTCCTTCTTTCCCTTCCCTTCCCTTCCCTTCCCTTCCCTTCCCTTCCCTTCCCTTCCCTTCCCTTCCTTCCTTCCTTCCTTCCTTTCCTTCCTTCCCTTTTCTTTCTTTTTCCTTAGTTTTCTGCTTTGTTTGGAGATGAGGAGTAGCAGGCTTGAGTTCCAGATCAACATGGACCTCACTATGTAGCTAAAGTTTGCCTTGAACTTTTGGTAATCTTTGTGTCTTAAATTGCCAATTGGTCGGCTTACAGGCAAGAGCCGCTACCACACTCTGGGAATGTTTACCTAGCATGCACAAAATCTTAGATTTGCTCTTCAACATTGCATAAAATGTATGTGGTGATGATGCAAACATGTACTCTTCTAGCTATATAACAAAGAAAGTTGTAAAGGTGTATCCCAAAATCTTATAGATTGCAGAATTATTTATGTTAGCTAAAAAGTTATGGCTAAAAGTTAGCCATAATACTAGTGCCTATCAGTTGATGAAAGTAAAAGCAAACTACTGCATATACATATAATGAAACGTGATTTGATTTATAAAAGTGTTTGGTATGATTTGGTAACAAAAAAGTGAAACCAGATGCCTTTGGTATCTGTCAGTGTCTGCCTTCACATGCACGGCCATACACAGGCATATGTTCATACATGGAAAATAAATATTTTTTTCAAATTAACAAACAGATGGAAGCAATCATTTAATAATTCCACTTATGAAATTTCAAGAATATGCAACTCTGAAGAGTATATTCATGGTTGTTTAGGACTGCTGGACAGCTTGAAGGGGAGAAGGGTCAATATAGATTATAAAAGAATTTGTGGGGGTGGTAATGACGACAAAAGTTCCTAAAAATGTGTGTGCTTTGGTTGTATAACTGAGAAGTGTACTATATAGAAACAATTGGATTGTATGCTTCAACTAGATGAATAATGTGTTGGGTGTTAAAGTTATTATGGAGATAGCTGGTAAAATTGTTCAGTGAGTTAAAGTTCTTGCCATGGAAGCCTAGTAATCTGAGTTTGATCCCTGGAATCCATATAGAGGTAGAGATCGCATTCCACTAAGTTATGCTCTGGCCTCTGCACATGGTCTGTGGCCTATGTGTTCATAGATACACACAATAATAATAATAAAATAATTTCCAAAAACACTACATAGCAAATAGTAATTTGTGTAGCTTAGATGTATGTCAGTTTAGACCTCTCTCTCTCTTCTGTTGTTGGTTTTTACTTGTTTGTCATTTTGGTTTAGTTTTTTTTTTGTTTGTTTGTTTGTTTGGTTGGTTCTTTTATTTTTGAGACAGGTTGTCACTGTAACATTGGCTGGCCTGAAATTATGTATGTAGATCAGGCTGGCATTAAACTCAGAAATTATCCTGCTTTTGCCTGTCATGTGCTGGAATTAAAGATTTGTACTGTCATGCCTAGCTTTCTTTTTTTTTTTTTTTTTTTTTTAAAGAAACAAAAGTCCCTTTAATGAAAACCTTACAAAATTATCCCAAATTGCACGTGATTTTTTTCAATTCTTTTTTTTATTATTATTTATTTACATTTCAAATGATTTCCCCTTTTCTAGCCCCCCCAACTCCCCGAAAGTCCCGTAAGCCCCCTTCTCTTCCCCTGTCCTCCCTCCCACCCCTTCCCAGTTCCCCGTTCTGGTTTTGCCAAATACTGTTTCACTGAGTCTTTCCAGAACCAGGGACCACTCCTGCTTTCTTCTTGTATCTCATTTGATGTGTGGATTATGTTTTGGGTATTCAGTTTTCTAGGTTAATAACCACTTATTAGTGAGTGCATACCATGATTCACCTTTTGAGTCTGGGTTACCTCACTTAGTATGATGTTCTCTAGCTCCATCCATTTGCCTAAGAATTTCATGAATTCATTGATTCTAATGGCTGAATAGTACTCCATTGTGTAGATATACCACATTTTTTGCATCCACTCTTCTGTTGAGGGATACCTGGGTTCTTTCCAGCATCTGGCAATTATAAATAGGGCTGCTATGAACATAGTAGAGCATGTATCCTTATTACATGGTGGGGAATCCTCTGGGTATATGCCCAGGAGTGGTATAGCAGGATCTTCTGGAAGTGAGGTGCCCAGTTTTCGGAGGAACCGCCAGACTGCTTTCCAGAGTGGTTGTACCAATTTGCAACCCCAACAGCTGTGGAAGAGTGTTCCTCTTTCTCCGCACCCTCTCCAACACCTGCTGTCTCCTGAATTTTTAATCTTAGCCATTCTGACTGGACAGGGTTTTCAAGTGGATTTAGTATTAGAAATAAATCCATTTGTAAAGAGCAATGAGATGAAAGGGAAAAAATAACAGACAAAACATTGTATGGGGAATTAAGAGCATTTTGGCAAAATAAATGTAAATATTAAGTGTATAGCTAGCTATAGAGTTAATAATTAACATCTCACAGAGAACATAGTTGTCATTCAACATACTTTTGGAAACGTTGCTTAAATCAGAGATCACTAGAATTTAAACAGTGTCAGTATAGAAGAACTTTTGTCTTGAATAAGACAGCCATAATGGCATCAGTGTTTATTTCTGATGACTATATAAATGACATATTTATTTTAAAAGTGTGATTCGGCATGATTCTAATTTTGGTCATTCAACTTGGAATGCATTCTACCAACATTTAATGATGAATCTTGAAGACATGATAATTGAAATATGACAAATTTAAAAGAACAAAACTGATTGTGTGATTCTGCTTCAGTGAAATATTTAATTAAAATAGAACGGGGCATTTTAGACACTGAAGATTTAGGGAAAGTAAAGAATTTGTATAGGCAATTTGATTTGAGGAAGATGTATAGTGGTTGTAATTGTGTATCATTGTGATTTTTAATTCTTAACTGAGAAATGGAAAAAATTGTAATTTTATTTGCTATATATAGTACAATAAAAATAAATTTCATGTCAACAGATATTAATTTGTTAATTAATGAGATAGATATTCTCATTTTTGAAGTGATGTGTAAAATTAAAATATTTTAAGATTCTATAGCTTTAAATCTAAAATGATTCAAATTTAAATGACTAGTAATTGTTTTTGTTTCTTGAGACAGGGTTTCTCTGTGTAGTCCTGGCTGTTCTGGAGCCCACTCTGTAAACTAGACTGGCCTCTAACTCTTAGAGATCTTCCTGCCTCTGCCTTCTGAGTACTGGGACAAAAAACATTCACCATTACTGTTCTACCAAATGATTGCTTTTTAAAAGTCATTTTCTTTTAAAATTGTTATTATTATTATTGTGGTGTTTGCTTATGTATGTATGTATGTATGTATGTATGTATGTATGTGTGTGTGTATGTATGTATGTATCCACCCATCCTATCTATCTATCTATCTATCTATCTATCTATCTATCTATCTAATCTATCTAATCTATCTAATCTATCTATCTATCTATCTATCTATCTATCTATCTATCTATCTTATCTGTCTATCTATCTATTATCTATCTTATCTATCTATCATCTATCTATCTATCTCATCTATCTATCTTATCTATCTATTATCTATCTATCATCTATCTATCCTATCTATCTATCCTATTTATCTATCCATCTTATCTATCTATCTTATCTATCTATCTTATCTATCCTATGTATCTATGTATCTATCTATCTATCTATCTATCTATCTATCTAATCTATCTTATCTATCATCTATCTATCTATCTTATCTGTCTTATCTATACATCTTATCTATCTATCTTATCTATTCTACCTATCTTATCTATCTATCTTATCTATTTATCTATCTATCAGGTCTTATCATCTACCCTTGGCTGGCATGGAACTCAGAAATCTGTCTGCTTCCACCTCCTATATTATGTGATTAAAGGCATGGCCCACCACACTATATTATTATTAATTTGTTCTGTGTGTATGGGTGCTTTGCCTGCATGTAGGTGGGTCCTTGTATATGTGTACCTGGTGCCTCAAGATCACAAAAGTGGGTTTTGTATATCCTAGGACTACAATTATATAAGGTTGTGCTGCCACATAGTTGCTGGGAATCAAACTCAAGTCCTCTGGAAGAACAGCGAATACTCTTAACAATGGAGTAATCTTAACAGACCCATTAATGATTTGGGGGTTGGGGGTTGATACAAGGTCTCATGCATTCCAGGCTGGCCTTGATCTTGTAGCTAAGGATATCCTTGAACTACTAATCTTTCTATTTATGTTTACCTCTTGAGTGTTGAACTTATAAATATGTGCTGTCATGACTGGTTTATAGGATGCTGGATGTGGGACCAAGGCTATGCATTCTGGGCAAGTCCTCTTTTCTCTGAGCTACATATACCCTTCAGTTCCTATCTTCCAAATCTTGATCTTAAGTAGATTCCTTCTGATGGAATTATATACAATTATTCAATCTCATTTTTTCAAAGACAGTTCCTTATTTTGTAAAACGTAGTGGAAAACAAAAACTACATTTTGGGCTGAATGTTACAATGTTTAATACTGTTCCTTTTTTATTTGTTAATTCCATTTTGTTGGATTTCACAAGCCATGGGAGTGGGTTAAGAAGAGAAACCTCAGTTAAAGGAAAGTTTCTGTATAAATCAGCAAAAACATGAGTTTTTGATTACATGTGAAGAGTAATTTTGCTTTACAGTAGGGCTTCCAAAAGTACTTGTTGGATTGATTAATTTTATATCCCTTGACATACAAACACCCACCCTCCCTCTTTTCCTCCCTCCCTCCTTCTGTTTCTGTCTCTCCCTATTCCCTCAGTCTCCCTGTGTTCTTTAACCATGAGTTGGGATAGGAAGATTGCTAACAGGGACAGTTAAAACTCTTTCAAAACAAGCACTGCGGCTTCCGCCTCACCAGCAGCCCTGCTCCTGGACAGTCCTTTTGCCCTGGGAGGAGCGGGACAACTCCGAGCTTGAGGGAGCGAGCGCGACCCTGGGTGCAGGTGTAAATCAGTCACCTGAGCTCTGAAGGGCAGTGGCAAGAGTGCACGTGTGCGGGCGTGTGGGGAGTGGCGCAGGCAGTGAGCAAGGCCCGGAGCGGCCAGGAGGGGAGGGAGCAGGCCGAGTGGAGAGCTGAGGTGGCCTAGGGGCTTGGCCGCTAAGAGGTGACCAAGAGGTGGGGGCTGCACTTGAGGTCCAGCGTGCTGAGAAGGTAAGAAGTTTCCACCTCCTCTCCACTTGCATCTGCACTGGGTGGGGACAGAGCCGGGCAGGACGCCCTGGGGCCACGGCGGGCCCTGTTCTCCTCTAGTGCGGCGGTGCGAGGAGGCGGGCAGCCGGCGGCGCTCCCGAAATTCACCCCCACCCCTCAACTTGGCCCCAAGTTTTTGAGGTGGCTGCGGGCGGGCGGACGGGAGCGAGGGATTCCCAGCGCCTTAGGTGAGCGGCGGGCAGTCGGGGACTCTGGGGACCCGGTGCCCTCTGGGAGGGCGCGGGACGGGGGGGGGGGGGGGGGGGGGGTGGGGACCCGGGATACACGGAGCTGCTGGATCCCGCGGCAGCTTTCCCAACTTGCCGGCCTGTTCAGAGCCCCGAGCGGCGGCTGGTCACGGGGGAGGGAGGGTGCAGGGGGCCCAGGCGCGGCCTGCGTGGGGACCACAGCGATGCCCGCGCGGCTGCGGAGGACGCAGACGGGGCCAGTCATATCCTGCTAGACAGACATGTGTGTGCTTTCCTGAAGTGTGGTTCTGAAGCAGCCGGCCCACTGCGTTTACATACATGCAGAATGGATGGAAGGATTTGAGACGTGAAAGGGGGGCAGAATTAAAAAAAAACTACAGTGGTGTTGGAGCTCAGGACAAAACTAGACGGAATCTCCAGTGGGATGAGGCAAAGATTAAAAAACAAACAAACAAACAAACAAACCAAAAAACCCCAACTACTTGTAAGTGCCAAGTGGTGGAGGAAACAGGATGGCACAGCACAGGGAGACTCCAGCACACCCCCTGGAAGGACTGGCTTCTCTGCAGCTGGGAAGCACTGTCTGCTTTTGGGAGCTCATTTGTTAGAAATGGGGCTTGACCACGCTTTTTCTTGGAGTTCCCTACCACCCAGTGTCGCTCTTGTTAGCCCCACTTGGGGGCTCAGATACAGAGTGGGTCCTGTGTACATGGGATGTATAAGAAACGGGGTGATAGAAGGTTGACATTTTTCCCTCTTCCCTTCCCCCTGATGTGACATCTCTTGTTTCAGAGATCAAAGTCACAACTGGAATGTAGGAGATGGTACTGTCAAATTCAGACACACACACACACACACACACACACACACACGTAAAAAATGCACCTAGAACTGCGGTTACAGTAATGCTGACAGTAATTAAAGAGGTTTTGAAAGCAGCGTGCGATTTATGATGCATCCCATTTACCCTAGAGTCAAGCTGTTGTAAAACTGATGTACAAAAGACATCATAAAATAGTCCTGTGTACCCAGGATTATAGTGGCAGAAAGTGACCTGCTTTATTAATTTTTAAGTACTTCATGAACACTTGTAGTTGTTGGATCCTGTGTTTAAGTGAGGGATCAAAACAAAATATGAAATATATCTGCTTAGAGCTGGAGAATTTCTTGTAACGGCATTTTACAGAACATTATAAAAGCCAGTTGCATGCCTTTTCTTCCCCTGGCCAGTGTTACTATTTGTGAACAGAGCTGTTCCCATATACTAATCACTGAGCGGTGGCTAAGTCCATTTGTCTCCCACCGTTTTCTGTTCTGCACGTTTAGATGGTTTTGTGCACAGACACACATGCTTTAGGTGGAATTTATTTCTGACACTAAGTGTTTCTGCTCTGAACTTTTCCTCTAGACTAAGCCTTGTGTAAGTTTGATAGAACTTCCTTTCGCTCTTTGGAATCATCCACACGAGAATCCTTTGTGAGCCCTTAAAGGCTCTGTATTTTATATCATATTTGTAGCCGTTTCATTTAAACTTGTTCAGTTTTAATGAAGTTCTGAGTTGTAGGTACTCTTTCTGTTCCCGGAGAGCAGTGGATTTAAAATCCAGACTGCTAATTACTTTACCAAAGCATAGGAATATCTTCACCTGAGGGAAGGGCTAGCAAACCTGAATGTGAACTTTGTGTAGAGGATCTTTCTGGAAGCATGTCTGAAATGCCTTGACCCCCTAATCCTCTGAGAATATTAAGTTGGGTTTGTATATAAAACTTTGGGTAAAAACCAACCTCGTGTGACTTTTAAAAATATTGAGGAAATATTAATAGTAGTAGTGTATTGCTAATACCTGACTTACCCTCTTCTGCCTGAGATGTGAGTTATCTGTCAGGCAGGGATATGTGATTACAAAAAGGAGCAGGCGAAAAGCAGGGCTGACTGTTGCTATATTAAAATGTAAGTATTACAGTTTGAATTTTCAAGTGAGAGTTTCTGAGTTCAATGCTTTACATAACATTTTGTCCTAATCTTGCTTGCTGTCAGGGATGTTTCTTGGTTGTGCAATTGCTGCAGTCAAGAATGCCAATTTGCATTCCATGAGTGTCATTTGATTACTTTTATCTGCGGAGCTCCAAGACCGGCCCAGTCCTCTCATTTCATCTTGCCATGTCATGAGTCAGTGCTGTGTTGTCATTTCAAAAATCTGCCTGATTTAGACAAGAAAGAAAAGTACTTTCATGTTGCAGCCGCAGTCCCCTGCTAACTTGTCAGCAGCAGGATATGATTCACTTGGGCCCAGAAGAATGGAACAGAGAGGCAGGTTAGATGGTTCAATAAAGCCCACGGACAGGTAGTGTGTGATGTCCCCAGAGAGCTGCAGTTGATGAAGAACAGGTCTGCTTAGTTCTCCATGCGCTGACCTGTTGCTGTCCCCACAGTTTTCTCATTTGATCTTTCCCAGCAAATTGATCTTTTCTTGTATTTTATTTGCCTTCCAAGTTAGTCCTTGAGGGACTGAAATTAGCAGAGCAACTTAAGTTGGATAATACAGCTGTTCAGAAAAGAAGAAATTGGACATTGGCAAAAAAAAGGGGGGGGGGTGGGGGTGGGAGAAGAGAGGGAGCTATTCTTTTTTGTTGTTCCTGGGAATATTTCCTAGATTAAGGGAGTCCAAAGTAGGTGATGAAGCTAGCGGTTTCCCTTACTTCAAATTTAGAGTTAAGGCTATTTTAAATATTTTGTAAATGTTTGAAAGGTGGCTTCAGCAAGGATGAAGTTTGATTTAGCAATGCTCGCACTCACTTGCTTGGCCTGACCTGCCAGGGTAATAGTGGCTTTTCTGGCTATTGGAAGACGGACAAAACATCAATGGCATATTGCAACTATGTTATTTATAGTCTTCTAAATAAGTACAATTCCCAAATATTCAATACTGAATTGCTGAAAAGATTAAACAATAAAAAGTCATTAACAGGATTGTGTATAATTATTATGGTGCATGAAGATTTTTTCTATGAATTACCATCAGTATCTTTGTTTTACATAAATTCCACAGACACCCTGTTCATAGATCAGGTTATTCTCTCCTCTGAGGTTTTCCTATTTAAATTTAAAGGCAGGCTTTTAAAATTGAGAGCGGGTTACAAGTTGGGTTTCTTTGAAATGCTTACATGTTGGTTTTTGAGATTAAAATTCATTTTATACAAGGTGAGCATAGTTGATACAGGTTACAGTTTCACTATAGAGCCCTTGTACATAAAGCTTAGGTTGGGAGCAATTAATAGTCTTAACGTGATGAATGTATAAAGGAGCGGTGCTTTCTGAATTCCTCTGCAGATGGTCTCATTTACCATCTGCATCCTGACAAGAAACAGAGTTGAAAACGGCTGTTCTCCTGCAACATCTCTTGCTGGTCAGGAGTTACATAGTATAGCTGGTTAGTAAGCTCTCTAAAGAGCTAGAGGGAGACTCATGATTTTATTAGATATACTTATGGTTTTTAAAAAAAGAACTCTGGCAGTCAGAATGTTGCACAATAACTGGCTTAGAGTTTAGGCTTGGAGGTGACACATGACACACACACACACACACACACACACACACACACACACACAGTGGTGAAAGCAACAGAATTTCCATTGAAAACAATGAAGGAATCAGCTAAGCTTTCTAGGACTACCTTGTAGGTGATTTGTTTGCTGTAATGTGCAACCAAACATTCTGAGTGTTTGAGACTGTAGCCAGTGTGCCAGCTGAAGGAGCCCTTCTCAGGTTGTCAGGTCCACCTTCCAGGTGCCATTAAAAGCAGCTTCCCATCCAGTCACTGAGGAGCACGCTACCCTACTCTAGGTCACGAGACAGCTACTTCTCCCTGTGGATGATGTTTCCAAGTAGTTCTGCATACAACTCCAGATTATGGAGAAAACTTTCCTTCAAAAGAAGGAAGCTTTGCGTTGTCACCATAGACGGCAAATCATTTTAAAACTTGGCATATTTTTAATCAGTAAATAAACTACATTTAGACATCAGAGTTGAATGTTTTCTTACTTCCTGTTTGGCATTTGTTAATCAGTCCAACCAGTAACATTTGTGATATGTTTGTATTAAATAATCAGTGATGGTGATTGATCTTCATTATTTACATATTACTTTTTAGGGATGTTACTTTGACATTTATTTACCATTTAAGTAAATCTTATATCCAGGGATATAAACTGCCCAGATTTGTCTTCTTAGCACAGTAGCTCTCATTGTGTTGCTAGCCAATAAAAGTCTTTATTTGTTGCTTATTAGAACCCTCAGTCCACTCAAAAGTTCAGCTATAATTTAATTTGGGTGTTCAAAGAGCCTCCCTTGTTTTAAAACACGTTCTCAGTATTCCTTTACCATTTGTTGTGAGCCTATATTCTAACTCATGAATATGCATAAGAGCAGTAATACAGACATGTCATTTTAAAAGTTGTTGCCAAAACAGAAGTGTACCATTTTCTTTAGAAATTATGTATATGACAATGTAAATTTTGTCCTTTTTACTGCAGTTTCTTAGACATTCTGGAGCATTTTCACTTTTCCAGCAGTAATTTAAATTGTTTTGGTCTACTGATTTAGGATTTGTTCCAGAACTTGTGGAGTTTAGAATGTTTATGCCTTGGAGGAAACTTCATGAAAGAAATCCCACCAGAATTAGCAAAGCTGCCTTCTGTCATTTGATTTTAAGAGCTCTGACACCTGGGCTTCGAGGGGGGCTCCCACTTCTCTGATGAGAAGGGGAGGGGAAAGGGGGTAGAGGCTGTATGAGGGCGGGGCCCTTGGAGGAAGGAGTGGTTGATACTGGGATGTAAGAGAATAAATTTTAGAAAAAGTACTCTGATCTTCTGTAATCATTATGTTTACAAAATGACATTCTAGAGTATTCCACTTTCCCTTTGGACTCTATTAGACCGAATATGAAAGTATTATTTTACTTTTTTTCCTACACAGGGTTCCTTGTTTGATAATCATTTGGATGAAATTTTCATAATAGCAGGAAGTTTTCAGACTGTATTACTTTATTAAATGTTTCTATTTTCCTATGCATTCATTATTTTTTAGAATTTTAATTTTGTGTGCTTGTGCAAACACCAGTGCATGTGTTCATGAGTGAGTGTATGAGTGTGCGTGTGTGTGAAGTGTGTTGAGTTCACATTCATAGCTATCCCTAAATGCAAGTGGTCTTCAGGCCACAGGCTAGACATACCTCAATGGCCATAGTCACTCCTCATAGAGAATAGAATAAAAAGAGCACTACTGTGCATGTCTGAACTATACTGAGAAACTCAGAAGTCTTGCTTATTGCAGGTTTTCACAACATCTCCTGATTGAAAAATGGTCCACACCAGCTGATAATGTCAGAACTCCTGGGGCATCAGGCAACAACCTCATAGCAAGAGATCTGGAGCGCACAAGGAATGTCCACACACAATCTCAATTTCATATAACTAGAGATGTCATAAACTACATTAGGGAATAAGCTAAGAACTTGAATTTGCAAATTGCTCTAAATCTATGAAGAACTGATTTGGAATTTTGATGGTGATTGATTGCATTGAATCTATAGATTGCTTTTGGCAAGATGGCCAGGTTTGATATATTAATCCTGCCAATCCATGAGCGTGGGAGTTCTTTCCATCTTCTGAGATCTTCTTTGATTTCTTTCTTTAGAGACTTGAAATTCTTGTAATACAGATCTTTCACTTGCTTTGTTAGAGTCACACCAAGGTATTTTAAATTATTTGTGACTATTGTGAAGGGAGTTTTTTCCCTAATTTCTTTCTCTGTCTGTTTATCCTTTGAGTGCAAGAAAGCCACTGATTTGTTTGACTTAATTTTATATCCAGCCACTTTGCTGATGTTGTTTATCAACTTTAGGAGTTCTTTGGTGGAATTTTTAGGGTCACTTAAGTATACTATCATATCATCTGCAAATAGTGATACTTTGACTTATTCCTTTTCAAATTGCATCCTTTTGACCTCCTTTTGTTGTCTAATTTCTCTGGCTAGGAAATCAAGTACTATATTACATAGGTATGGAAAGAGTGTGCCGCCTTGTCTGGTCCCTTATTTTAGTGGGATTGCTTCAAGTTTCTCTCCATTTAGCTTGCTGTTGGCTACTGATTTGCTGTATATTGTTCTACCTACGTTTAGGAATGGGCCTTAAATTCCTGATATTTCTAAGACTTATAATGAAGAGGTATTGGATTTTGCCAAATGCTTTCTCAGCATCTAATGAAATGATCATGTTTGTTTGGTTTTTTTTTGAGTTTGTTTATATAGTGGATTATGTTGATGGATTTCCATA
The DNA here is from genome assembly GCF_947179515.1 of Apodemus sylvaticus. Classification (NCBI taxonomy): domain Eukaryota; kingdom Metazoa; phylum Chordata; class Mammalia; order Rodentia; family Muridae; genus Apodemus; species Apodemus sylvaticus. The sequence goes on from NC_067482.1 coordinate 107,001,940, forward strand.
TCTTAAACCATCCCTGAATCCCTGGGATGAAGCCTATTTGATCATGATAGATGATTGTTTTGATGAGTTCCTGGTTTCATTTTGCAGGAATTTATTGAGCATTTTTGCATCTATAATCATAAATAAGAAAGTTTGTCTGAAGTTCTCTTTCTTTTTTGGGGTCTTGTGCAGTTTAGGTGTCAGAGTAATTGTGCCTACATAGCCACTACCCATACATTGGGTAGTGTTCTTTCCATTTCTAATTAGTAGAATAATTTACAAAGAATTGTTATGAGTTTTTCTTTGAAGGTCCGATACAATTCTGCATTAAACCCATCTGGTCCTGTGCTTTTTTGTTTGGGAGACGATTAATAATTGCTTCTATTTCTTTAGGGGTTATGAGACTGTTTAGATCATTTATCTGCTCCTGATTTAACTTTGGTATTTGGTATCTGACTAGAAAATTGTCCAGTTCATCCAGATATTCCAGTTTTGTTGAGTATAGGCTTTTTTAGTTGGATAGGATGAGGTTTTAAATTTCCTCAGTTTCTGTTGTTTTGTCTCCCTTTTCATTTCTGATTTTCTTGATTTGGATACTGTCTCAGTTGCCTCTGGTTAGGTTGGCTAAGGGTGTATCTATCTTGTTGATTTTCAGAGGTGCTTAGGCAAGTATACTCAGTATATACCCTGGGGATTGTAGGAGACAAACTGACATCTACCATCTTAGATTCTCTGGTGAATTTATCCTTTAATTTTATTACCATTAAACTCAACAACTCTCTTCACCTAACCAGAAGATATTTAGACTGTCTCCATTACATAGTTTTCAAGTCTTACTAATTTATTTATTTTTTTATTGTGTGTTTAGATGTATGTGCAATGTGTGTGACCTTCCCCTGATCTTGAGAGGGCTAACCAAACCTTATTTGTCTACCACAATCGGTCTTCTGTTGACCTGGGTGGAGTCTTCCAACATAGATGGAAGTCTCAGGCCTTCTCCCCACTTCAGCTTCCTGCAAGAAAACAAACTGTTCATTGAGCTTGCTTTGCAATTCAATCCAGCAAAGAAAGATCTTTGGGTTTTTCCCCTTATATATTGAGAGCTGAACATTAAACTTTGAGACTTGATCAGAATGAATTTTGTCTTGGCTCATTATTTTCTCTTGCCTGTCCCTCTTTCATCCCCAGCTCTCCCTCCTGGTAGACCCAGTTCTCTGTGGCTGCTCAACAGCTACTTATGCATATTAGATACTGGTGTCATTGTGTTATGGATGGGCCTGGTGCTGTTCTTGTGAACCAATCACCTAATTAATGAAGGTGCCCATCACTGGGCGAGTAGGCTGGACTTCTTGGTTGGACAGAGAAAGAGAGGAAACAGGAGAGAGTTACTTCCTCTAGGAACCAGGTCAGTAGAGAGGTCAGATGTAGCTGTTAGAGTTTCTTAGTATCATGGTGGATTTGCAAGGATCTTCCACCGGAGGGATCAGATTTTACTAAGGCTTACAAGATTGCATTTATTTGCTGCACTGTAAGACTGAGTTACCATTGTTTCTCAACTAAGTTTGTGCTACATTTTCCTCCATGTTGCACCTCATCTGGGTTCAAGAGAGAAAGGTATGGTGGCCAAGTGTGTGTTTGCCTGAGGTGCTCCACAAAGGTCGTGAGGGATTTGAAGTACGGGGTTGGAGTGGTAGCAAACCACCAATAGGAACCTAGCGAGCTAGGTGGAGATGTTTCAGAAGCTCCTGGACAGTGACTCTCCATGAATCTCTATTGCATGGTCCCTGGGGCAGAGGGTTTGAGGCACAAGCATGGGAACGTGCCAATCACACTTTTTAAATATTTCACTCAACATCATTGCATCCATGTTGAGATAAGGAGACGAATTGAATAAGTAATTTCCCCTCTGATACCATGTAAATGAAAGAAATAACTCAAGTATGTAGCTTTTAAATAATACTACAATTTTCATTTTTAGTTACTTAAAAAATAGGCTATTCCATTGATTCTAAAGTGTAACTAGGTAATCCCTAGTCTCAAAGAGAGTCTATCCTTTGGCATCACTAACCCAATCCACAGACACTTTGGAGTAGTGAGAAGGCTGTTGAATATCCTCTAACCTGTATAGATAATGTATATATTTGAGAGCTGTGGGAATGAACACTACAACAAAAGATCTATAACATCAAAGTGCCTGGCTAGATACCCTACATGTCTCACAGGAAATTGCCCATGTGTTATGATATACAAAAAAAAAATGTAATAAGTCTCTCTCTCTCTCTCTCTCTCTCTCTCTCTCTCTCTCTCTCTCACACACACACACACACACACACACACAGAGAGAGAGAGAGAGAGAGATAAATATAGATATAAATGATATATAGATGATATCGATATAAATGACAAATAGAAATAGATCAACTATGTTTTTAAAATTGTAAACTAGTAGGTTTTAATGGAGCCTTAATATTATTATTAACTTTTCCTTTTCTCTGATACATGCTATATTTCCAAGATAGATTAATTGTCTACAGTCCATTGTCTACTTACATCCTTTAAACAACTGTGTTCTAACAAAAGTCCCCTAACCATCTATATTTTACTTCACTCCTGACCTTTATAAAGTATTCCAAGTGAAACACACATAACTCAAGATTCAAAACTAATGTCTAAAAATTGGGGAAAATGCAGAACATTTCTTTTAATTTGTGGAGTATCATATGCATAATCATCAAATTACCTAAAACATTCATAATTACATTTTGCTTAAGAGATGTATAATCCCCATTGTATAGCGATCCATTCATTAACTGATGGACAATTAACCTGGTTCTATTTCATGGCTACTGTGAATACAGTGGGATGGACAGGGATGGTTCTCTCTATTAGTCAATGATTGCTCAGCCCATATCCTTTACTGTATGTACAAAATTGATTATTTACATTTAGAATCTATAGAAAATATCACAACCTATTATACTTCTAATAAGCCTTCATGGTATATTAGAAAATGAGTCATGATCTACCTCAAAGCAAACGGACATTGGAATAACGCAAGGACATATGAGTTAACACAGGCTTCTGTTGCTTGATTTGTCAAACTAAAATATCCTTGTCCAAGAATAGGAAAATGCAAGACTCCAGATAACATGCTTATGGGCTTTCTGATGTCAGCACAAGTTTGCAACAGTGAATGTATACAGTGTAATGCAGTCCCTGGAAATACACCTAACAATTCTCTTGATCTCCCTGGTAGTACACTTCTCCACACCTGATGACAGCACCAATTCTGAACTTAGATTTCCCCAAAGAAAGTAAGGAAACTTGTTTTAACCTCTGTTCTACCCACTATGACCTAGAAAACTCTTGGGCCTCATTGATTACTAGAAGGAAAGCATATTGATTTGTACTGGGGATACATGTGTTTTCCATTTAGAGGTATTCTAGAAGCTGTATAAAGCCATGCCCAGTAACAACACAGATGACAATGTATTGGACTCTGTAAGCGACGTCTGTCCCTTTGTGGGCTCTGATATCTCACCTCATTCAGCCATTTGCACAACATTTCCTGGAAGATATGAGACTTCACCATTCCTTTGGATCTGTCTTAGGGAACAGATACACTGAAAAGATCTTCAACAGGAAATGAAATCAGAGCTTTTTCTCCAGTACCTGATTAGGAGCAGGCCTTCATCCCTGTGAGTAAACCCCATCCTTGTGGTAGGTAAGATTCCTGCAGCTTTATGTTTCTGTTTAAAGTTCTATTCTCCTCCCTACAGTCCAGTGTATTCTGAAATCAACATTAATCATTAGAAGGAATTTGTTTTTGTCTCCACAGTTTACATAATTTTGTCAATGATTTCTCTAGGCAAAAGAAATGTCTATGTCATGGTGCAGCACTCATCTGAAAATGCCTTTTAATGTGACTTTCATATGTGATATGACAGATTTTTAGTTGTTGGATAAAAGCTTATTGTTTTTATAAAAATCAACATAAACCATGTAAGTTGGAGACTAAACAGGAGCATTCAAAATCTGAGTTTTAAAAAAATCTCTGTATGCAAAGACTTTAACAGAGGTGACAGTAATGTTTTTGGATTGTGATTGATGAAAACTGGTCATTTATCCAATACAATTCCAGCATCAGATTCATTAGAAATACAGTTAAAATGTGGACATTTGTGAATCAATGATATGCCTGGGTCTCTCAGTTTTCTTCACAATAGATATTACAGGTATATATCAATATTGTCCTTTATAAACAGAAAGCTATTGACTTTTTCAGAAATATTTTCTTTCTAAACAATGATGAGTACTATAAAAGTATATAAACACAGATTGGATTATTTTAAGGGAACAATCTTTATAACATTCTATATAAAGATCTTAATTCAAGTTCTTATATAAAGTAAGAATATTAATTTTTCATTATCATTTGTTAAAATTATTTGATATATTTTTAGTTTATATGCACTGGTGTTTTGATGGTATGTATGAATGTGAAGGTGCCAGGTCCCTGGAACTGGAGTTACATACAGTTACAAGGGTCATGTAGATGCTGGCAATGGAGTGTGGGTCCTCTAGAAGAGGAGCCAGTGCTCTTCACCACTGACCCATGCCCCCATCTCTTAATTATATTTTGGAATATTTAATTATCTTATGAATATGATTGTTCTGCCTGCTTGTTCAATCAAAACTGCATAAATACAGTTCCTCAAATATGAGCAGACTAGGACCATCTCTTCAACAACAAATTACTATTTTTAGCACATTGTTTTGAAAGATAATGTTGAATTCCAATGGAGCAAAAATGCACTCATGTCTACAGATATACATGTATACACATGCAGAACCCATAATGTGTAGAAATATGTGTTTATGGTGTTGAACATGAGAGATAGAGTTCCATCACATGCACAATTCCATCATGAGGGAAAGGAAGCAAAATAAGTGTAAATTAAATATTCTTGGTTTTTTTCAGAGAAAACTCTTGTAGTGACAAAGCAGGGCCACATTCTTGAGATAAAAGACTCCAAAAACAATTGAAAATCTCAAATAATTGGGAAGACTCTTGAAGACAACAGTGTCCTACCTGATCCAATGAAGCTATCTCCATGTTATCTCAAAATAAAACCCTGAATACTACAGAAGAAGTGGCTCTTCAGATACTTTTGCTTTGCCAGGCTGAGGTTGGGACTGTGGGCAACATTCTTGTGTTTCTTCATAATTTATCTCCAATTTTGACTGACACTCATCTGAGGCCCATTCAAGTCATTCTATCAAACTTAGCTGTGGGCAATACCTTCAATCTCCTCTTCTTGACATTTCCAAACCATATTACAGTTTTGGCTCCAAGGAAGCCTCCAACTGACCTCACAGGTAAACTTTCATACTTCTTTCACATGGTGTCTCAAAGCACAAACATGTGTTCTACCTGTGCCCTGACCACCTACCAGTTTGTCACTCATGTTCCTGGTAATTGGACAAGGGTCATGCTCAGAGAAATACCCCCAAGTTCATGACATATTTTTGTTACAGTTGCTGGTTTTTCAGTGTCTTAAATAATGCGTACATTCCAATGAATGCTAGTGGTCCACAGAAAAGACACAATGGCACTGATTCTAAAGGTAAGTGGATCTGATCCCTCTCTGTTGTCAGTGTTGGCATTAGCTTATTGTGGTTTGCCCAGGACATTTTATTTATCAGCATCATGATCTGGACCAGTTTTCTCTATGATGATTCACCTGAAGAGACACCACCAGAGAATGCACTATATACACAACCACAATCAGAAGCTCAGAGTCTATGCTGAGACCAGAGCAGCCCACACTACAGTCATGCTGGTGGTCACATTTGTGACCTTTTATCTTCTAGACTGTATTTGTACTTTCTTTCACATTTCTTTTGTGAACACTCATTTATGGGGGAGGTATGTCAAAGAAGTTCTGACTGTAAGCTTGCCCACCGTTTCTCCCTTGCTGTTGATCTTTAGGGATCCTAAGGGTCCTTGTTGAAGACCCTTCATGGTGGGGCTGCAAAGCCATATGACTGGGGTAAGAAGTCTGGAGCAAGAGAGTGAGGTCAAGATGTGTCCAACCCATGAGAACCTAAGCCTGAGACTGGAAGGAGTAGGACTGTTCCCTCCTCTCCAGAGTTGGACCCTTGTATGTAGCCTGTACAACTTCCACGTCTGCCATGCAATATAGTCATGGATCCTGGTGGCCAGGTTTTGCCTTAAACTTCCTATCTCCTTATTAAGACAAGCCCAGCTATCAGTGCGAGTTCTTCTTCATGTGACTGATGAATTTCAAGCACCTCAGCCTCTGGAAATGATGTACACTCAACACAAAACACTCCCCACACACCAGGGTTTAACAGCCATTCTTCACCCCTAATAAAGAGAGCTAATTCAATATAAATTGTCTCCAGAGAAGGTTTTTTATTCTGAAGTCACATTGGCTGAGATCCTGTTAAACCATCTACCAGGCTAAGCTTCGGTGCTTCAGGTAAAGCAGGTGGGCTGTGGTACCATTATATCCCAAGGGCAGAGCAGACTTGGGGCAGAAACTGGCACACTATGAGGATCCAACAGGATCTCTGGTTCAAGCAGGACTGGATGAGTTCATGCCAACCTTTGACATCATCCCAAAGACCCCAAGCCACCATAATCTGAGGTCCCTCAGGCTGATTTTTCTATTTTGTTTTGATTTATGCAATCAAGTCTGGTTCAGAGGCATGGAAAGGACAATGAAATCATCCGGCCATGTTACTCCCCAAACCTCTACCTGAACCCCAATAGTCCATGTGGGCATTGGCAAAAACCTTCTAACTTTTTCTCCGCAAAAGGGGGTAAAACAGTTACATGGCAGCCAAAAAATACTGCTAGGGTAGTTACCTGAACTCTTAAACCTGCAGTAAGGTGATATTTTGGGACAATGTGGAATCCCCTGATAGCTGCAAAGCCTCTGAAATATTCTTCTCTTGATCAGGTATTTCTTTTCCTTTTCTATCATGGGAAATATCTCATCATAAAAAATCATGCAGATTATGAAATTAAACTCCTGTGTAATAAAACTAACTTCAAATAAAACTCCCCTCTTTGGGGGATGGAATTAATGAAACAGCACCATTTATGGTCATGGGAAATTCTTACAACTGACTCACAGATCCAGGTCTTTTACCTGACTTGGCACAGTGACAGCTAAGAAGGGAAAACTCCATCCTTCCACTTTTTGCTTTTCATAGCTATTAGGGATGTTTTTGTACAATGTGTGATGATGTGTCTCTGTCCTTCTATGCCTGTCTAAGAAAATGTTAATATAAATTTGTTAAAATAAAAAGCCCATGACCTCTATCGAAGTGCAGATTTGTAAGGTGGACTTCTGAACAGAGGGAGGAAGTCTGGTATAGGGAGATTTTCTTCTAAGACACTCAGGAAGTCTTACTGCAAAATAGAGGAGAGGAAACTAGCCGTGTGTCAGATTAGTATAAATGTGATAACTGAATTATGAGCTAGTTGGAACAAGCCTCACTTAAGGAAGGATTCTCTTCCCCTACTTGAATACAGGCTTACCTGAGGTCATGGACAAAGTGCTAATGCAGAGCAGCCACAAGGGGACAGTACACCGTCACTTTATAACTGGCTGCAAGGCCAGCAGAATTCCCGACTTCCTTATTGGCAAAGTTTGGGGCCCCCATGCCCTCAAAACTTCCTTCTTATTTCCTGCTAAGGGACTATCAGGGAACAGGGACCACTCAACTACACAGTGCCTCCAAAAGGGCCAGCAGGGAGTGCTGGCTGCACAGCTCTTCAGCGCCTCCCACAGGGCAGGCAGGAAGTTCTTACTTCACAGCTCCTCAGTGCTGTGCACCAGGGACAAACTCAATCCTCAGGCCGACTCCAGATATGAGCCACAGGAAGTAATTACTGCACATATGGATGCCCAGTTTTCTTCTCTGTCACAGAGGGGACTTCTGATTCACGGGAAATGTGTGGTTGTTATGAGCTGCCAAGTCACTTTTCTCAGAGTTGAGTACTAAGATTTGGGGCTGGGTGGGATGGTGTATGTTTTTAAAGAGTGTCAGTCATTCTACACTGTCCTCAAACTCCCTGTGGGGAGGATGATGCTGAGTGTCTGGTCCTCTTGCTTCTACCCTTCAATCCTAGGTTTCTTGCCATAGACACCACATTGATTTGATGTTGGCCTAGAACACAGGGACTCCTGCATGCTACTGATACTAAGCTATATCACTAATCCTGTTGTTGCTGTTGTCGTCGTCATCGTTCTTGTTGTTTTTAGGATTCACACTGCCACCCAAACTAGACTCTTTTTCTCTATATGTACAGGCTGGTCTTGACCATAAGACTAGTCTCTTACACAGGAGACAGGCCTACTGAGCCTTCAGACATGAGATGATATGCATACACCTTCACCATAGCTCTGACATCTAGTCTTAATTAAAATCCGCAAACTCCCTAGAAATGACTAAATGTGAGTCAGGTGAGATTGCCCAAGGAGAGAGAGCACTAAATGTTGAAACAGCAGAATGAAGCCCCATCTTGCCACTTCCCTCTGCTGCATGTTTGGGCTCAGGCTTGTAGTCACTTGTGCCTTCTCTTCTGTCCATCATGAAGCATAGAGAAGTTACATGAGGTTAGCTCCACAGCTGCTAGTCAGAACACACCTGCTTACCTGGGCAAGAACAAGAAATGTGCACACACTCAAAGGAATGGAAGCAATCTTCAGATGTGTCCAGCTGAGTGCAGGCTCCAGGTAGAGACTTGCAGCTGAGATGAGACTGGACTCCAGCTGCACAGCAGGTTGCTGCTCATCAGAAGGGTCTCTAGATTCACCCTGGTCACAATAGCCATCATTCTCACACAGTGTGGAACTTGGTGGGGTGTCTGACTTCCCGTTGATAAGGCAAATGGTGGCCTGGAAGGAAGAAGCGTAGCAAGGCAGGAGGTGAGGAACTCCAGGGTAGAAATGGTGGAGAGAGAGGGCACAGCTGCCCCTGGAGTCACCCCACAGCTGTGGTTTTCATAAACTTTGCTCTGAGTTAGGTCTGAGGACTCAAGTCATGTGAACTATCATGGCTTTGGCAGGGGAATAAGTGTGGGTGGGGTTTGTAAAAGGTTGGCAGTAGGCTGTTTTGTAGAGGACACCCACAGAGACACTGCAGGCCTCATTCTCAACTTGGGAACCCATTTTAGGGAAGGTTGGACAGGCTGGCTAGGGAGGCTTCTCTAAGGAAAGATTATAAAGAATACCATGCTCACTGTGAGAAACAGAGCAAAGGACAGACACTTCCCGTCGATCCACTCTGATGTTTACTCAGGCTGGAGGAGAGGACACAGGGCTACTGTTCTGCAGACAACTCTGGGGCACTTTTGCACCTCAGCCCACTCCACTGAGCATGACCCTGTGAAAAGCCAGACCTGCCTGCCTGGGATTTTACCTGGACAGGTCTGGGCTGCTGTGCACATGTCTTCCTGCGCCGAATGGGCCAGTGACCACACTGGCTCCTGGACATCTGGCCTGGCCTCCCTAAGGCGCTATCTGATTCCCAGCCAGACTGACCCCCACCCATGACTCACAAGTCATGGAGCTGGGGCTGGTCCTCTTCCAGACTTAAAAGCAGAATGAAACAGGAGGGAGTGTCTTAATGACTTGAAAACACACAGGTCATACTGGGCTGCTGCCTGGCCACAGCACCCATCTGGCTTGCCAGTGACTCTCTGTTTCCTTTGGCTATGCCCTCACCCTCCCCTCTCCCTGCTCTCAGCATCTCTGCTCTCCACTTCAGGCTCAGAAACCATGAGGTGGTCTTTCAGGGGTTTCTATTGAATTGTTCTGAAGTGACAGAATATTAAGTTCCTAAATGTGCCACAAGGGGGCGCACTCTTCATTTCTCACAAAGGACAAGACAGAGTAAGGAATAAATGAATGAGGACTTGCACCCACCTGATCCTGGGAAGGACTCCAGGATCCAGCTTCTTTCCTTGGAGCAGGGTTCTTGTGGGAGAACGGCAGCAGCAGCAGAGATTTTGGAGGCCGTTCATGATTGTCTTCCTCCTGCCCTTGCAGTGGTATTGCCAGGTTTGAGGGGAAGCTCAGCTTGCACCCTGAGGCTGGCCATCAGAAATGGGCTTTTCCTGAATGACCACAGCTTTCCAATGGACAGCTTCTTCCTGATTGATGGCCACTTCCTGGGTGAGGTTATTTTCCTCCATAAGGGTCTCTTTCTGAAAGGTATCCCCAGAGGAGGAGCCTGTGAGTGTTACATTCTTGGGAGACTGCAGGGATCCAGAGAGCTGCTCTTGGGGATTGCAGGAGGACATATTCCTGTCAGGCTTGTATGTGATGACTCTCATGGTTGTGACAGTTCTGGGGCTTGGGGTACCTGGGAAAATCTGCATGGAAGTGGTAAACATACCACACTCTTCCTGATCATGGGGTGCCTCATGATTTGGTGAATGGTGGGCCTCCTGCTCTCATGGAAAGCCTTGAGTCAGATACTCAGTCCAAACATAAGAAGCCAATTACAATAATAATAATAACAACAATAATAAAATCTGGTTTGGTGGCACACACTTGTGCCAGGGAGACAGAGACTCCATGTCCTCCCTAGCCAGCCATCTGAGCCTACCTATCCAATTCAAAGCCAATCAAAAATCCTGTTTTACAAAAAACAGTGGATGGCACCTGAAGAATGACATCCAAGGTTGTCCTCTGGTCTCCACACGCAAGATTACATGTGCAGGGCCACAGGACCAAACTATCCTGTAAAAGGATTTTCATCCGCTGCAGTAAGAGAGCTCAATGGGTAAAGGTTCTTGCAGCCAAGTCTGATATAACCTGTCCAATACCTGGGACCTCTATTGATGAGGTTTGGTCTGTTGTATGTATTGTCCCAGACACAAGAAAGTGCACAGGTAGATCCAAGTGAGGCTATGTGACCTTGTCTCCAAATTATTTCTGATTGGTGAATAGAGATGACAACAGTCAATAGCTGGGCAGAAGAAACCCATGCAGGCAGGGTTTAGCATCCCAGGACTTCCAGCATCAGAGAAGAACCACAAGGGGGAAGACGCCATGGGTTAGGTGAGTCGTAAAATAAAGACCATGTGGGTTGGCTACCTGTAAATAAGAGCCGTCCAAATGAAACATGGCACATTCTATCGTGGGATTAGTAGTGGGAAATAGACAACAGCGAGAGGTGCGCAATCTGCCCAGCTATTGTGCTGATTAAGGCTAATTGTACATAGAAAGATTGTGTGTGTCTTTTATCTGAGAACTAAGTGGTCAAAGGCAGGGTAAAAACCGGAGTTGGGATTAAATAATTTCTACACCATCCACATATACAACTCCTGCCCACCCCCACATACACAAATAATAAATGTAATTTTAAAGGGGGTTAAAGCACTTGTTAGTAAACATGAGGATCCACGTTCGATCACCAGAACCCATGTGGTAGGACAATAAACTGCCCAGTCACTATCCTCTGGCCTCTATAAATGCACACTAACACACACATATGAACACAGAATAAATTAATGTAATTATTAATTAATTAACTAATTAAAGGTTTTTCACATCATCTCTTGTTGGCCCAGACTCACTTCTGTCTTTGGTTTACATAGCTCACTTCCCCACATCTACCTCTCCTTATCTCATGCCTATCATGCTTACATGTGTTTCTCCTCCCTAATCTCCACATTTAAATCTATATTAAACTCTTTATAAACTATTGTTCTGGGGACTAGACAGATGGTCCCCAGGTTAAAAGAACTTATTGTGCAATCATGAGGCCTGGAGTCCAAATTCCAGCATCCTCTAAACACCCATGAGTATAGCTTCCAGGAAGCAGATATTGTCTTAGGCAGAAATAATGAAAAACTGCCAGTGATTTGGAGGAAAAAACACCTACAAATGTATGGCAAAAATGCAAAAACTCTGTTCTTTTAAAATATAGCCCACAAAAGAGTTAGGACCTGGGTTATGAATGAAAAGGAAGTAAGTGAAAATCCCGGTTCCTTTCCTACCATGTAACCCAACCAAGTACCATTATTATCTCTACAAATCTGTTTCTTGCTGAGTGTGCCAATTTATATGCTGCTTCTCAATATCAAAAGGGAAACCACTTAGCAAAGACTCCTGGAACATAGTCCATACAGAGTAATTTATTAATTATTAAATTTTGGGACAAATGTTAAAAAGACAAGCAGTGTTTCATGTTTATTTTTAACTGTCAGACACAAGGCTTAATATCCTGACTTAAAGTTGAGACTGAGATATAAAAGGAATTACAAAAAGCCATTTTGCCAAGGACAAATGCTAAGTAAAAATAACTAGTACTATGGAAATATAATTTACATAGGCACAATCATAAGTTTATTAGAATAATTTGATGCATCACCTCAAAGTTTTTATTATTACAAAGATATGGTTTCATTTTCATAAACAATAAAGGGAAAACAACACATTAAAAAAAGAGAGCAAAGGTAGGAATGAAGAATATTACTAGGTTGCTTTACTTTCCAACTTAAGAACCAAAATTCAACACAGGAAAAACTCCTCGTACAAAAATGGTAGAAAACATCACACTAAAGATAATAAAACACCTCTCATTCCTGAACACTTCAAAAAACAGACTTCCCTGAGATCTTCGAGTTTTCCTGTCTGGAAACAAGAAGCCCCAGTAAGTTATTTCATCAGCACAATCCTATTTCCAACATCAAAGCAAAACCTAGGAAAGCCACTCTGGTGGCTTTCTCATTCTCAGAAATTTATTTTTATTTTATTCTAGACATACAGAGAAACTACTTTAAAAGTTAAATAAATTCTGATTAGGTGCACAGAAGGCTGTAGCAGCACAGCACAGCTCCTAAGTGCAGGTGGGGCCCTGGGGGGCTGTGTCCCAAACAATCTTATACTCAGGTGGTCTCTGCGTACATGTCTGTACATGTCTGCTCAGTCCAGAGCCTAACTTCTAAAGTGACTCTTAGTACATTTAATTTTGATGCTATGTCTAATATTGACCCATAGAATGAAATACCATGAAAAGTAAAAGGCATTGGAAGACAATTTCTAGACAGGGTTGGCTGCAAACTTAATAAAAGAGTATCTAGTTGTTTTATGAATAGCAAATATTTTCACAAGTGCCAAAGGGGTTAAAGTGCTTAAGATACAAAAACATACATCATAATATTAAAACAAGAATATATTATCATGTTATTATAGCCACTTTTTTTAAGGAGAGGAAAATCTCCTTTCATCAATTTTCAATAGCAAGTGGAACTCAAACATTTCCTCTAATATTTGGCTTCTGATCATCTGCTCAGATTTAGAACTGAAGGAGACTTAAGTATAAAAGGTTGTTAAATATTATAAAACCCAGTGGCTGAAAAGAGGCAAAGAACAGACAGTGATGGAAAGCAAGACAAAAGAAGATCGCCAGCTCCTTGCTACTTTCAAAGAACAAGTGCCTACCAAGGCCAAAATCTCGATGCAGACTTTTTAAACAATCAGCCAACTTAGACTCACCCACCAGACTGCGCAACAAAGGAACTTAGACACTATTAAATATACACATCTGAGGGTTTTTCTCATTTTGACAGATGTTCAGGAAGTATTTACTTGGTGTTCAACATGCCACTAGTACTGTGTACTTCCTTCAGCTACACATTTCTTGCTTTCTAGAACTCAAGTTTTTATCTTTTTATAATACCATGTAGAGGGGCTAGAGAGATGGCTCAGTGGTTAAGAGCACCAACTGCTCTTTCAGAGGTCCAGAGTTCAAATCCCAGCAACCACGCGGTGGCTCACTACCATCTGCAATGTTATCAAATGTCCCTTTTTGGTGTGTCTGAAGACAGCTACAGTGTACTCGTATACATAAAATAAATAAATCTTTTTTAAAAAATAATACCATATAAAAAATCCAGAAAGATAAAGCAACGTTGTACAAAGGTGTGCTTAAGAAACTAACTACAAACAATGAAGCAAGGCCTAAACAAGTTCAGGAAGTTACCCCATGATATACTGACAAAAATCACTAACTCTCAAAATTTTCTGAAAACAGATAACAGCTAATAAAAGCCTTAGAAAACTTGAAAAACTGATAGATAGATAGATAGATAGATAGATAGATAGATAAAGTATAAATGTGTGCCTACAATTATGTTTCCCAATACAATGTGTAAGCAGATGATTACAATCAAGAAAGACTAATTCCAGAAAAGAAATCCAGATGCCCAGACTCTGTTTTGCCTCATCTGGGTCTTTTATAAAATAATCCCAGTGTTTTATATCTGACAAAACAGGGAACCAAAGTAACTTGGATAAAACCAAACTCTAGATCCTTTCTAGTGTGCTATATATCGGTCTTCTGGTAAATGCTTCTCTAAAAGAATGATTTTTTTTTAAAGATTTGTGGTTTTAACAATTTATTCCACAAGGAAATCAATGAGAAAGAATTTCCAATTTCTTTCAAATTGTAATGCAAGGAATAAAAACTACATAAAGGTCTTATGAATGTAAAGAGACTAGTTTTCTAAGACAGCTATGAAAATATTTCTTCTAAAAAACAAGTTCACTCAAATGAGGCATTTAGATTCTGGTTCCAAAAGAGGTTGTGTCCTTTCTTAAATCAGGGTTTCCCTACTCTGTAGCCTTCCCTTGAAAATACTGTTTTCCTGGTGCTATCTCCCAAAGACTGGGATTAGGTACCACCGTGTCTACCTTTAAATTCTTAAAAATACTGAAGAACACAAACTTCAGTGTCTTCACTGTGACATAAGCCAAATGGCTAATAACTTATTTAGTTAATATGAAAACAATTCACACCATGCTTTTCAATCCCAATCTAAATTTATACACAGTAGATTGGGTTTCAGGAAAACACCATCATCCAATTCCAGAAAACATAACTATGCACTGGTCATCTGCTCAGATTTAGATTTTGTTGTGATTCAAGTTGTCACTTGTAGAAGTTTGTACCTAGGTCTTCTTCCCAGCCCCATGCTCCCAGAAATAAAACTCAGACTCAAAATATGTATACTTACAAATATCTTGGCCTTATAGCTAGTCTTCTCTGACTAGGCCACAGTGCATTATAACCCACTTACTCAAATCTACTTTCTGACATATGACTACTTACCTGGGCTCAGGTACCATGTGTCAGTCTCGTCACATTTTCCCAGGCAAATATCTCATCCCTGGCTCTATCCCAGAATTCTTTCTGCCTTCTGAATGTCTCATCTTGTATTCTACACTTTCCTATAGGCCATAGTTTTCTTTTAGTACAATACACAAGATATTCTCTCTACAGTCACTAGCATCCTTAAAACCTTCAACTTCAAATTGTTAATTATTCTAATTCTACTTGTACTTCTAAGGTACCAATACCACCAGCAACATCCTGAGCTTACCATGGCTTTTAAACACTCATGTGTACCTGCTTCTCCTTTCAGGATTTTATTTTGGTAATACTGCCACTCCAGCTGGATGTTAGCACCAGGATGAAAAGGTGACCTTCCTGTGCCATGGTTGCTGACAGAGCCACTGTTTTTCCTGTGAGAAAAAGAAATTGAATTGTTTCTCTAAGTACAAAAAGATGTTAAGGTCATGTAATGGATTTTTTTCATGGAATTTTAATTATATAACATTTGTTCCTTAATCACTTATGCATTAAATCTTAAAAAGCATCACCATATAACATCACCTAATTTTTTTTTAAGACAGGGTCTTCTGAAATTCTCTATGTAGACCACGCTGGCCAGGAATTCACTGATGTTCACCTGATAGGATTAAAAGCATACACCAAGAGTGGCTCCAGCAATGTTTCTGATAAACCAACTCAATCTAAAACAGCACACCCCTTTGGAGCAGATCTCTGTAGATCCACAAAGATGTACTGTCTTATAGTGTTGCTATGCAGACAAATAGATGACAAGTTTTATTGATGATGCTATAACAATTCCTAAAATTTTATCTGTTATTATTAAGTTCTTTAATAGTGGAACTTCTATTAGGTCCTTTTCTGATAGTCAAAACTGCAATGAAAAGTCTGCCAGTCTCCCAAGTGTCACAGTTAAGTGTTGGGGTTCTGTCTAAGCTCCACCCCACACCTACCTGGAAATATCCAGGTATGCCCTGCCCCAGAGATCTGGCCCAGTATAAGAGGGGCTACTTGCTCCTCCTCTTTCTCTTTTTGCTCTCAGCTCTTCCACATTCTCACCTCTCTGCCCCTGGGGCTCTTCCTTCCTCCCTCCACGTGGTCATGGCCGGCCTCCACTAAACTCTCTCTATTCTCTCTCTCTCTGTTCTCTCTCCCTCTCCCTCTCCCTCTCCCTCTCCCTCTCCCTCTCCCTCCCCCCCCTCTCTCTCTCTCTCTCTCTCTCTCTCTCTCTGCCTCTCTCTCTACCACTAACTTCCATCCCCTACTCTGAATAAACTCTATTCTATACTATGCCTGTGTGTGTGTGTGGGGGGGGGTCCCTCAGGTGCAGAGGTGCCCAGGCAAGGGCCCGCCTGGACACCTTCCTCCACGCCGCCTACCCACACTCACCTAACCCCCTATACTCTCCCCTTTTAAGCCCTTTTATTAAGTACTCTTAGATGGCAGCCAGACATTCTCCTACACAGAGCCAAGAGGTTGTAATACAACCAAAGGTCATAAAAAGGGAACTAGGATTTATTATAGGTGTTAGGACAGAAGATAAAATATTGACTGGGTTTATCTATACGAAATTTCACTTATAACTTAGTCATGGTTTTAAACTTCCTATTAACCTGTAGTGAAGACAAATGATAGATGTCTAGCTAGATGATTACTTCTAATGGATATGCATGTAAACATTCTCTTTTGTAAACTCCTTATTTCAATCGGTGATTTGATATTTTGTGTGAACTTATGATGAACTTTGTAACGTGTGATTATGTATTCTGAAAGATGTTTTAAGGGCTGAAGACAAAGAGAAGAGAGAAAAGAAGAATTTAGGTTTGAGGAACAGAGCTGAGAGAAGAACTGAACTGAGGAGAAGTTTTTAGTCATAAGAGAACAAGATTAGAAGGAGAATAGGAGAATGGAGAGTAGAATAACTTAGAAACTATAGGTAACATAAAATAACTAAGAGAACAATGTGCAGGATGCAGAGGGAAAGAAGAAAAAAAAAGATGTTGCAGAGAACAGAAGGAGCAGGCAGGCTTCGCCTTGCCATAGGAGAGGACAGGTCCCATGGTAAGGACAAAACAGGCTTAGACTTATTTTTTTTTTTACAAACATGGATTTAATTCATAGCATTAAAAGGGTGAAACTTTTTCCTTCTCAATGCAATAAATATTTTTCATCCAGAATGAGTGAGTTCTTTCTGCACCAGTGCTGGTCTTTTGCTCCATATGCATATGTAAGTATGGATGTGTGCGTAAGTATGTGATTGTGAGAATGTATGCATGTGTGTGTGTGTTATGGTTTTAAACTTTCTATGAACCTGTAGAGAAGACAAATGATAGATGTCTAGCTAGATAATTACTTCTAATGGATATGCATGTAAACATTCTCTGTTGTAAACTTGTGTTAGTGTGAAATTGTGAGAATGTATGCAAGCTGGGATCAGATGTGCATGTAGGTATGAATTTGTGTGAAAATGTGGAAATGAAATCTCTGTTATGTTTGAAGCTGTGTATAAATTTCTGTGAGATTATGCATATTCACTTATGTAAAAGTTTTTCTTTCTGCAAGTGTTATTCTCTTCTCCTGGTTCAATAGAAGTTTATTGCTTCTAACTTCCTCCTTAGACTGACAAGCAAGAGGCATCTGAACAATGGGGAAAAGACTCTAGCAACTAATTCTGTCCTTAATCTCCTGCTGTTTTAGGGTGAAGTGCTAAGTGCCTGAGACTCTCTAGCTTCAGAGGAAAGCAGAAGGCAGGTCAGCTACATTAGCATAGTAACTTAGACTTAGATAAGTAACCCTTTTATTATGCAGCAACTCTAAATTTTCCTTAAGACAAAGTCTTACCCCCTCTGATGCACTTCCACCTTCTGCTGCCTCAAGAAGAACCAAGAAGAAAGAAACACCTCTGCTGGGGCTGGCTCCTGACAGAAGACTTATCCACTGTGATGCTTTGAATAAGAATGGCCCTCATAGGCTCATGGGTTTAAATGCTTGTCCCATAGGGAGTGGCACTATTAGGAGGTGTGGTGTTATTATGGCTTCTCCTTTATATAATAGGCTAAACTTATCTTTCTTTCCCTCTCCAATTATTTTTAAATTTTTAGTTTAATTACTTTTATGATTTCCTTCTATTCCCAGGACCCCGGGAAAGACAGAACAAATCATGGTACTCCAAGGCTCAGAATGACTTACAGATAGAAATCCCAAGGGTTTGCTGTTGCGTTCAAAGCCCTTCAAGTCCTCTGGAAGGGGTTGTTCTGCTTTCTGTCCATGTTTTCCACCCACATGGGGCTGCCTCCTCTGTCTGCCCACAAGGAGCCTACAGGCACTGACATTCTTCATTTGCTCATTCCTTTTTTCTTCTCCAGCAGGACTCTGTTTCTCCTCTAGGCCCCAAGATGTCCTGTGAAGTCCCCCATCCTCTCCTGCATTCAGTAATTGCCCATCCACTGCACTCTCTTTCTAACTCCCCCATACAACACTCCGTTTTTGTTCAGTCCTGCTGTGGGTTGGTTAACAGTCTGATGTTAATTTTGCTTCCTCAGGAGGGATTGTTGCCCCAGGCTGGCAGTCCAACAAGTGCTGAGGTATGAATCTTATCCCCATTTTAACTGGTCAATAAAGGATAGAGTCTGGGACTGAGCAGTGGAGGGGAAGGTAGGACTGGAGGTTCAATACTGGGGGCAGGTAGAGAAGGAAAAGAGGACTAGAGGGGAAGGAGAGAGGACACAGGAGGAGAATGCACAATGAGAGAACCATGTAGCCAGGAGATACCACAAGTAGGAAGGGGTCCTTATAGCTGGGGAATAAGTTAGTATCGTCTTGTTCCGGCCCAGTCTAGCCATACAGCTTATAATTATAATAGCTAGATTGTGTGTTCTTTTTATAAGGGATTATTGGGCTTGGAAATTCCAGCCACACATTCCTTTTCAAATTCCAGATGTTCTTTCTTCTACTTTCCTCAAAAGAATTGTTATTTCTTCCTAATTCCACATTGTTTCTCTGTAATTTATAGATGTTTAAAATATTTTTACTAGATCTGGAAAGTCACCAAGTGTTCTGGTTGAAAGAAATAGGCCCCTGTTCAGGTCACAGAGCTTCATAGGAATGAGAAGCTGAACTTACCAAAATAGGCTGCCTTAATAAATCAGCCTGCTCTTATTTTTTTCCTAAACAGAAAGATTTACATATGTACTATTGAACTAGCCTATTAGTGTAGAATCTTATAAATATAAGAAAATCCAGTGTTTTCCAATTAAAACATATCCATCTATTCAAATAGAAATCATTTTATCAGTTTAACATAAGCACTTAATACCATAAATAGATCATATATATCCATTTATAGAAAAAAACACATATATTATAATATGGTATATTTTATACACAAACACACACACACACACACACACACATATATATATATATTTCATTTAAATCCATTGAGAATGGACTTAAGCTAGTAATGGATCATAGCAGTAGAAATTTTGTCTATACCCATTACTTGACATGCAGTACCTCATTTATAATATATGAATAACATCACATTACTTACTAGAGGAACAATGGATAGTGGTGAAGAGATTATGATGACAACAAATCCAGGTTGTATAATGCAGAAAATTAACCTGTATGCCACACCTGCCCAGGGACCAGGTAACTTCCTGGAATGCTGGAAGTTATAATTCTTAGAAAATCACTAAATCAATTGGGAAAATAATGTCTTATATGTTTGTCCTTATAACCCCCTACAACACATGGTTTTGAGGCTGTTCTCAGCTGGAAAATTCCAGGAAATGGTCCTGAACAAAGTCTTTTCCTTGGTCAATATTTAATATTTAAAGCTAACTTATATTTGGTCCAAAATGCTGGAGCTGGTTTTTCTGGCCAATCTCAAGGTTATCCGTTGATGTAGAATAGTTTTCATACCATCATCACAATTGTTCACTTGATTACCAAAGGACACCTAAGGTCATAGGTAAGGAGTTCTGTTGTCAGGTGAAGTGGTACTATAGGAGAATAGCCCCAGTTAAATGACTGTAAAGGATAATGCATGTCAAAATCACTAGAAGTCCATAGAAAGGGCCAGGCATTGCAGCAGCTCCCTGATCTCTGATCTTGTTAGAAGCCAGAAGTCTGTCTTCTCACTGTGCTTGGCTCTGGATGGCTTTTGTCCAGGGCCAAGAGAACAGCGTCCAAGCTTGATAAGGATGGCTTTAGATAAGCTGTTTTCTGTCATGAACTTTTAAATGCACCTAAGTGAAGAAAACCGCTGCTAAGGGCTCTACTGCAGATATCCACCCATTCCAGGCTCAATCGGCCAAGCTTAATCCAGCTTTTGATAAGGGATTGTCAAATTTAGTCTCAGAGTCTCAGAGCACACCTGGGGTTTGACAACAGGAGAATGGTCATATAGACAATAAATGTAGCTATATCATGGTCATGACTTTTAGGCTACCCCAAGAGGTGTGTTACAAAATAACACATAAGGCAAATGGCCCTGAAGGCAACCCCCTGGTGCATTGTTTATTTTGAATAAAAATAACAATGCCTCTTCTTGCTTGTGAATTACTGTGTCAGGCTCTTAGCCATCCTCTCTCTGCATATAGTAGACAGCAGATTTAGTAATTCATTTTAATAGATTCCCACTACCTTTGAATCCATTTCTGTTACAAAAAATAAAAGACATTTGTAGAAGCCTTCCCATCCTAGAGCTGAGCATGGGCTTCTCTTCCTTATTCCCAGAAATGAGCCTGTCTTACACCCTGTTGCTCAGCACAATGCAGAGCAACTGTGAAGGATCTTATCGATATCTGATAAATAAATGAATGGCTGAGATTTCACATAAAACAAAAGCCAGCCCTTCTGAATTCTATGGACTGACTCCAGGGAATGAGGAGCTTATTTCCTCTTCTTATGAGCAGTAATTTTTTTTAAAAAAAAGTTTTTCAATTCTCAAATTACAAGCTTCATACATTGTAAATTTCAAAATACTCCATATGGTATAAAGCTCTTTTCAAAAGATACAGCATACATTTTAGAGTAAAATTAACCAATGTGAGGCTTGAAATGAGCATAGCTGTGCAGAGAGCTGGCAAGAGTGTCACCAGAGCAGGAAGGGCATGCAGATTGTCATCTGAGGGAGATCACAGGGAAACTGGCCGGCCCTTAGCAACATCTGCAAAGGAAGGGAAGAAAATACCTGGTGACATCACAGGCTCCTAGCACAGCTAGGGTGTTCTAGAGGTGTGTGGTGTCATGACGGCCTGTGCTGGCCTCGTTTATCTACCTGGGTCATTTGAACAAAACACTCCCTGGCTTGGCTTTGTTGTGACTAGAATTTGAAACCAACCCCCTGGCTCTGCCCCCACTGTTTTTGCTTCTGCGGCATAGTGTGGGTATGTAGGGACACAGACAGAATCCTGTGGCAATCAAGGATAGACTGTTCCTTCTCTGAGCCATAGGCTTCCCTAGGAAGGAGCCTTGGCCAAGTGTTTGTGTGTCTCTAGAACCAAGTATAGCGTCTGGCAACCAGCAGGCTTTTGTGAATAAATGACAAATCACAGAGACACATTATGGGAAACACAGGGCTTTTGTGTAACCCATCCGGCAGGTCAGTTATTCCAGGGTTCCGAAGGGGTGCTACCTGCGGGTCAAAAGGTGGGAGAGAAGGAGGGAGGCCAAGCACCAAGAACGGCAAATCACTCTGGGTTGTGTCAAAGCCTTGTTTAATGTTCTGGGGTACACATGTTTTAAGGCTTTCAGGAGGGGCGTACCCCAAGGCAAGGACAAAGAAAGGAAGGGCAATCTAGCAGTTTAGCAGGAATAGATAAGGGTCCTCCGGTGGAGACAACAGGTGTTTGCACAGGCTGGAGCCTGCCGCAGTTATCTCAGGACTTCCTTCCACCGCAATTACCAGAGTCGGTGGGTGATGATGCAGGCAGGACCATTCTGCAGTTATCTCGAGGCAATGGCTAAACCAATGCCCACGGGAGAGGCTCCAGTTAATTGTTCTTGTATTTTAGCAGCCACCACCTTAGGGCCATGAGTAAGCAATAGTCCAAATAGCTCAGGATGGCTTCCCACATCTCCTCCTTTTTTCTTTCTTAAGTTGGGGGGTGGCTATGGAAAGAGGGTCGGCGGAGAGCCTGTTTTAGGCTATGTGGTTTTGCCCCCACGTCCATCACCGCAGTAACTAGGCCCTTTTAGATCCTAGTAGGGCAAGGCCTCTGCCTTAGGCTATGTAAGTTGCATCCACTCCTGGCATCACATCCCACTCCAATGGCTTAATCAGGCCCTTGGTGGGTGTGACGGGCATCCAGGTAGCGGACTCACAATAATCCCGTCATGGAGTCACCCTGCAGCCAAGAGGCGGTGTGCATCTGGCTCGTGGCACCACAATATTTCCCGTCATTGGCTACTCCACAGCTTATGGCCCTCAGCCACTATTAGGAGCCGGAGGTCACCCTCTCTGGCATTGACGTTTCTACTGCTTAGGAACCAAGAAAGCTCTTTGCCTGCAGCAAGGGTAGAGAACTGAAGGCCGATGGTTGCTACCTCCACGTCTGTCAAGGCAGAATCAATCTGTGATTTAACAAAACTGGTTAATCTGTTAAAGGCCCAGGGGCCAAATGACAAAAGAAACAAAAGACCCAGGAGGGGCCCCAAAAGGCTGGAGAGCAAGGTGGAAAGCCAGGGTGAAATCTCAGCATCTGCATACTCTGGCAGCTAGCATGTTCCTTCAGCATCCTGTAGAAAGAACACAAACATACCTCTTCTCTACACTTAGAGTTCCCTGGCATTAAAAATTTTTAAATTTTATGGTATATAGAGATGTTATTCTTCCCTCTTTTATTATATAAATATTGCAAAGTTCTATGGGCTTGTTCTATAATATCTTGTCTACGCGAATTATGAGGAATCTCAGTAATATGACCAATATCAAATTGTTAATAAGACATCTCAAATGACTGATTATAATAACCAGTTATAATATTTGTCTTAATCTGATTTGGAACATTTAATATTAAAAATAACATATGTAATGACTAATTTTATTTTTTATTTTGTTTCTTATGTTAAAACAGTTATAACTAGAAAGCTTGAAAAGCTGTCAATAGTCGTATGTCTATTTCTGGTTAATTTTTTGAATTGTATTTGTATAAATAATTGTAAAAGTTAAGAATTAGTATCATTAAAAAGAAACAACGTTAAGCAATTGCAAGCCATGAGCTATATATGTATATTATACATATATAGCTACATATAGTAATATAGTAATATTATATTACTACATATTACTATATGTAGCTATATATGTAGCTATATAGTAATATAGTAATATACATATAGTATATGTATATTATTACCCCACTGCTGGTGGGGTTGCAAATTGGTACAACCACTCTGGAAATCAGTCTGGCGGTTCCTCCGAAAACTGGGCACCTCACTTCCAGAAGATCCTGCTATACCACTCCTGGGCATATACCCAGAGGATTCCCCACCATGTAATAAGGATGCATGCTCTACTATGTTCATAGCAGCCCTATTTATAATTGCCAGATGCTGGAAAGAACCCAGGTATCCCTCAACAGAAGAGTGGATGCAAAAAATGTGGTATATCTACACAATGGAGTACTATTCAGCCATTAGAAACAATGAATTCATGAAATTCTTAGGCAAATGGATGGAGCTAGAGAACATCATACTAAGTGAGGTAACCCAGACTCAAAAGGTGAATCATGGTATGCACTCACTAATAAGTGGTTATTAACCTAGAAAACTGGAATACCCAAAACATAATCCACACATCAAATGAGATACAAGAAGAAAGCAGGAGTGGTCCCTGGTTCTGGAAAGACTCAGTGAAACAGTATTTGGCAAAACCAGAATGGGGAACTGGGAAGGGGTGGGAGGGAGGACAGGGGAAGAGAAGGGGGCTTACGGGACTTTCGGGGAGGGGGGGCTGGAAAAGGGGAAATCATTTGAAATGTAAATAAATTATATCGAATAAAAAAAAAAAAAAAAGAAAGCAGGCTGAGAAAGCCTGGTAGGTAGGCTTGTAAACAGCACCCCTCCATGGCCTCTACATCAGCTCCTACCTCCCAGATCCTGTCCTGCCTCAAGCAATGTTATACTTGGGTTGTCAGGGTGAACCAGGTGTTCCTGGACTGCTCTGGTGGCGGGGGCTGGGGGGCGTCACTCCCTCTGTTGATTCTTACATAGGACACAGGCCCCACGACCGGCTGGCAGATAAACCACCAATGTTCTCAGGTCCTGGGCGCAGGCACACCCCTGGAGGTTTGTACCCCCAGAGGTCTTAAGCTCAGGATAATACAGTACCTAGTGATGCTTTTCTGCCCAGGCAGGCCTTGAAGGTGGCTGTGGGAAGTCTCTCCCTCTGCTGTTCTCCAAGCAGGACACAGGCCCATGACCGGCGGGCTGGCAGGTGAACCGCCTATGTGCTCAGGTCTTGGGTGCAGGCAGATCCCTGGTGGTTTGCACCCCCAGAGATCTTTTTTCTTTTACTTTAAATTGTTCATTTAATTGGCATATACATAGACAATGACAGTAATCTTTATAATTTTATGTATATACAGTTTTAAGCTAGTTATACTTTTCTGCCCCAGGCACGCAGTGAATATGGCCACGGGGAGTCTCTCCCTCAGCTGCTCTCCAAGCAGGACACAGGCCCCAAGACCAGCAGGCTGGCAGATCCAGAGGACCCTGCTATACCACTCATGGGTATATACCCAGAGGATTCCCTGGCATGCAATAAGAACACATGCTCCACTATGTTCATAGCAGCCCTATTTGTAGTAGCCAGAAGCTGGAAAGAACCCAGGTGTCCCTCAACAGAGGAATGGATACAAAAAATGTGGTATATTTACACAATGGAGTACTATTCAGCCATTAGAAACAATGAATTCATGAAATTCTTTTTTTTTAATTTTTTTATTTGATATAATTTCTTTACATTTCAAATGATTTCCCCTTTTCTAGCCCCCCACTCCCAGTTGGAGAGGGTGTGGAGAAAGAGGAACACTCCTCCACTGCTGGTGGGGTTGCAAATTGGTACAGCCACTCTGGAAATCAGTCTGGCGGTTCCTCTGAAAACTGGGCATCTCACTTCCAGAAGATCCTGCTATACCACTCCTGAGCATATACCCAGAGGATTCCCCACCATGTAATAAGGATACATGCTCTACTATGTTCATAGCAGTCCTATTTATAATTGCCAGATGCTGGAAAGAACCCAGGTATCCCTCAACAGAAGAGTGGATGCAAAAAATGTGGTATATCTACACAATGGAGTACTATTCAGCCATTAGAAACAATGAATTCATGAAATTCTTAGGCAAATGGATGGAGCTAGAGAACATCATACTAAGTGAGGTAACCCAGACTCAAAAGGTGAATCATGGTACGCACTCACTAATAAGTGGATATTAACCTAGAAAACTGGAATACCCAAAACATAATCCACACATCAAATGAGGTACAAGAAGAAAGGAGGAGTGGCCCCTTGTTCTGGAAAGACTCAGTGAAGCAGTATTCGGCAAAACCAGAATGGGGAAGTGGGAAGGGGTGGGTGGGAGGACAGGGGAAGAGAAGGGGGCTTACGGGAATTCATGCAATTCTTAGACAAATGGATGGAGCTGGAGAACATCATACTAAGAGAGGTAACCCAGTCTCCAAAGATCAATCATGGTATGTACTCGCTGATAAGTGGATTATTAGCCTAGAAATTTTGAATACCCAAGACATAATCCACATATCAAATGATGTCCAAGAAGAAGGAAGGAGTGGCCCTGGAATGGCTCAGTGCAGCAGTATAGGGGAATACCAGAACAGGGAAATGGGAAGGAGTAGATGAAGGATCAGGGGTGGAGGGAAGAGGGCTTACGGGACTTTCCGGAGTGGGGAGCCAGAAAAGGTGAAATCATTTGAAATGTAAATAAAGAATATACCGAATTTAAAAATAAATCCTGTCCTATTTGGACTCTTGTCTTGACTCATTTGGTAATGAACAGCAATGTGGAAGTGTAAGCTGAATAAAACCTTTCCTCCCCAAAAAAACAAAAAACAAAAAAAATCAAAAGTTTGATTTTTAACATTTTAAAAGAACAGCTACAGCACCCAGTTCAAGGGGACACTCAAAAGAATAAACATGTGATCTAATTATATGAGCTTTACTCCCATAGTAGATGCATTTTTATAGGATGCATGTATAAATCTATAACAATATAAAAACATGTATAGAGGCAAATTTTTAACAATTTATCTTTTAGATAACAATTATTAATTTTGTCAAAAAGTCTTGTCATGTAATAGATTAATGATTAATAATAATCAATTTGATTGCTGTTTAAAATAAGGAACAAACATTTTATCATGCTCTTAAAACATTCTTTTTTTAAAAAATATTTTTATGATTTTATTTTGTAACTTTTTATTATTATATCAAATCTTTATTGGAGGATGTCAAAACCTTATTTGGAGAGATTTTATATTAATGTTCTCTTTGTTAAGGAATGGAAGTGAACATATATCATCAACTGTTGACAAATACTTATGGTAGCTTTCTCCAAGTTATGTCTCTCAGTATTTGTTTTGCATCTATCTTGAGGACATCAGAAGCTTAAATGACGAACTTAAAGCAGTGTCTTAGGCAAAATATTTATCTTAACACCTTTTGAAAATCATTTTCTTAAAAAATTTAAACGCCCAATGTTAAGAGCAAGCCATTTCTTGAGGAATAACCTTCTAATGAAAATCTTAAATCTATAATAATTTTGTATGTAGTAGGCAGGCCAAAATTTTAGATCTAAGTTTGAACTTCATTTTGAACCACATCTGTATGGATCTGTTAAAAATGTTCTTTTGGCCAGAAACTCTCTAAGTGAGGCCTGCAAGACAAAACTGCATCTCTCAAGCCTCTGCAGCTTTGAGCAGCTTTGAGGCAGCTCTGAGCTTTGTATTAACTCAAATGTAAATCTCCTGATCTGAGTTTGTTATCTCTAAGGCCAGACCTACACCCACCGGTCCTGTAAAGAGTAACCTGTAATCAGACCCTATTGTATAGAGGTCAAATAACAAAAGGAACCTGAGACTGAAGAACACACACACACAGAGTTGGTCATCTCTGAGTCCATACTCGCCCAGCCCCGATGTTCACTTCACTAGGCCACAGGCTCTAACACCTCACTTTATTACAGATAATCATGGTGGCTCAAGCCTTTAATCTCAGCAATCAAATCTCCACTTTCTGGGTCAGCATGATCTGTGGAGTGAAAAGAAACAGATGGAGAAAAACTCAATATTTCTTTGTTATAACAGTTATTGTAAGTTTTAAGGAATATAATAGCTTGACATTCAAAGTCTGGTTCACTATCACCTTTCTCACATGTCTAAGCCAATGCTTCCTAATGAGTTCTTCCTTCTCCATGACTGCCCCCCATCCCTGGATGTTGTGTAATGAATGTGTGTGTGTGTGTGTGTGTGTTTCTATGTGTGTGTATGCTCGCACATGCACACAGGACTACCATCACTGGAGGATTAAATATAAACAAACAAGACAGGAAAGCTGGAGGAATGATAGAAATAGCCGAATATTTTCTTTTTTCTTTTCATAGGAAGAAAAAAGAAAAAGAGAGCTGCCACTTCAGCAACATCTGCCACCATCATCTTCACCACCACCACCAACAAAAGATACTTGTCAATCTCCTTTTATTATAATAATTAAAATTTAAAATTGTGTGTGCTTGTGGGTGATCTATAGCACAACCCTCACAGGAGGATTAAATAAAATTAACCAAGAGATCCAAGGCTACATAATAAAAATGCTAAAACATAGATGATAGACAGACAGATAGACATATAAACAGAGACAGACAGAGATAGACAGATAAAGAAGAGAGGAAAAGGACAGAGCATAAGAAGGCTAACGACTCATAATGGCCCCTCGAAAACAAGGAAGGCTGGAGAGAGAGGTCAACCTCCTTATGTTTATTAAGGCAAAATCAAAAGAAAAAGTGAAATGAAACAAAACAAACCTAGCCAAATATTTTATTTTTCTTCAGATATTAAAAATCTTTTTAAAAAGCACACAATCATCCAAAAGGAAGAGAGAGAGAGAGAGAGACAGAGACAGAGAGACATAGTGAGATAGAGAGATGAAAAGATCTATTTTTTTTTTACCACTTTTTATTGTAATAAGAAAGTAATGACTTTAAAAATTAAAGCTGGCCCATCTTACTTTAACACTCATTAATACAATTTATTCTGTTGAGTAAGACAGGGATACGTGGTCAACACTACCATAATTTAATAAGAAATTTTAAAAAAACCAAGAAAACAGCCAGTAAACTACTTGAACTCATTATGGTTTTTATTATTAAAAAAGAAGGAACAAAATAAAGGTTAATGGTTGTATTTTCTAATTGTTAATAAATAATTATTAAATATTAAAAATCGGTCCACTTTTCTAAAAAAAAAATTGATCCATCTTATTATTCACTGTTGTATCATGAGTACTGTACTAAAAACAAATTTTGGCTTTAATAAAAAGGACAACTTGTCAACTAGGAATCAAGGTGACATGGAGAACAGAATACCAACTTCACCATTGCCCTAATGCTAGAGACCAAGAGTGATATACACAACAACCAGGCAACTAGCTGACAATCCTCTTAGGAAAAGAAAAGTTAAGGAAAATGGCCAACTTAAACCTCATTTAAATAAAGAAAAAAAGTCCAGATTTGACATCTGGTAGACCTGGGGTGGAGGAAATTATGATCCAGATGGGCAGAAATCTGGCCAACATAGTAACATACTGGGCTGGAGAGATGTCTGAAAGGTTAAGAGCACTGACTGTTCTTCTGAAGGTCCTGAGTTCAAATCCCAGGAACCACATGATGGCTCACAACAACCATCTGTAATGAGATCTGACACCCTCTTCTGGAGCATCTGAGGATAGCTACAGTGTACTTACATATAATAAATAAATGAGTGTTTTAAAAAAAATTAAATTAAATTAAATAAATAAATAAAAAACATAGCAAAATACAAGACAGAAGGAGGCAGGGGTGGGGGTGGGGAGACTGATTGCCTCTCATTGCCTTTCCCCTACCCAACATGTACCATATTATCATCACGCTTTGAGGGAATATAGAGAGTGGAGAAAGTGCTTGCTGCCAGAGATCCGCACATCCCATCTAGATGGACACCAAGCCTAGGAAGCTAAGGTTCCCACAATTCTCCAGTGCCCCAGGATGAAACACAGAGATGGGTTGGGGTTGGGGCACAAGAAACACGAGGACCAGGTCCTTCCATGAGCAGACTAGCACCTCTGCCCACAAGACACTGTGTTATTCCCAGCTTGAAGGAACTAGCTATCCATCCCTCCAGGACAAAGAGAAACCTCAAGCAAGGTGTGAGGGCTGGAGACCAGAGAGACATAGGTTCTATCCCTCACCTTCTCCCTTGCCTGCACCTCTGAAAGGATGCTCTTGGCTATGGTAGGATAGGAGTGATAAACGACACTCAGCTCCACCTACAACTCCCCTACCACCGCTAAACTTAAACATGCTTGTACAAGACCAGTGGATAGCAGAAGTGGCAGCCACAGGAAACAGTCCACATGGTTCCTCTGAAGGAGGAGCAGGGGAAGCAGTATTGGTAGCTAGAGAAGACCAGAAAGGGAGACCCCATTGCCACCTTGTACAAAGGTATGCTTAAGAAACTAACCATAAACAATGAAGCAAGGCCTAAACAAGTTAAGAAAGTTACCCCATGATCTACTGACAAAAATCACTAAATCTCAAAATATTCTGAAAACAGATAACAGCTAATAAAAGCCTTAGAAAACTTGAAAAACTCATTATATATATAAAGTATAAATGTGTGCCTACAATTATGCTTCCCAATACACTGTGTAAGCAGATGATTACAATCAAGAAAGACTAATTCCAGAAAAGAAATCCAGATGCCCAGACTCTGTTTTGCCTCATCTGGGTCTTTTATAAAATAATCCCAGTGTTTTATATCTGACAAAACAGGGAACCAAAGTAACTTGGATAAAACCAAACTCTAGATCCTTTCTACTGCACTATAGATCAGTCTTCTGGTAAATGCTTCTCTAAAAGAATGATTTTTTTTAAAGATTTGTGGTTTTAACAGTTTATTCCACAAGGAAACCAATGAGAAACGATTCCCAATTTCTTTCAAATTGTAATGCAAGGTAATAAAAACACATAAAGGTCTTATGAATGTGAAGAGACTAGTTTTCTAAGACAGCAATGATAATATTTCTTCTAAAAAACAAGTTCACTCAAATGAGGCATTTAGATTCTGGTTCCAAAAGAGGTTGTGTCCTTTCTTAAATCAGGGTTTCCCTACTCTGTAGCCTTCCCTTGAAAATACTGTTCTCCTGGTGCTATCTCCCAAAGGCTGGGATTAGGTACCACCGTGTCTACCTTTAAATTCTTAAAAATACTGAAGAACACAAACTTCAGTGTCTTCACTGTGACATAAGCCAAATGGCTAATAACTTATTTAGTTAATACGAAAACAATTCACACCATGCTTTACAATCCCAATCTAAATTTATACACAGTAGATTGGGTTTCAGGAAAACACCATCATCCAATTCCAGAAAACATAACTATGCACTGGTCATCTGCTCAGATTTAGATTTTGTTGTGATTCAAGTTGTCACTTGTAGAAGTTTGTACCTAGGTCTTCTTCCCAGCCCCATGCTCCCAGAAATAAAACTCAGACTCAAAATATGTATACTTACAAATATCTTGGCCTTATAGCTAGTCTTCTCTGACTAGGCCATAGTGCATTATAACCCACTTACTCAAATCTACTTTCTGACACATGACTACTTACCTGGGCTCAGGTACCATGTGTCAGTCTCATCACATTTTCCCAGGCAAATATCTCATCCCTGGCTCTATCCCAGAATTCTTTCTGCCTTCTGAATGTCTCATCTTGTATTCTACACTTTCCTATAGGCTGTAGTTTTCTTTTAGTAAAATACACAAGATATTCTCTCTACAGTCACTAGCATCCTTAAAACCTTCAACTTCAAATTGTTAATTATTCTAATTCTACTTGTACTTCTAAGGTACCAACACCACCAGCAATATCCAGAAGCCACCAAGAGGTTACTATGGCTTTTAAACACTCATGTGTACCTGCTTCTCCTTTCAGGATTTTATTTTGGTAATACTGCCACTCCAGTTGGATGTTAGCACCACGATGAAAAGGTGACCTTCCTGTGCCATAGTTGCTGACAGAGCCACTGTTTTTCCTGTGAGAAAAAAAAATGAATTGTTTCTCTACGTACAAAAGGATGTTAAGGTTATGTAATGGAATTTTTTCATGCAATTTTAATTATGTAATATTTGTTCTTTAATCACTTATGCATTAAATCTTAAAAAGCATTACCATATAACATCACCTAATGTTTTTTAAGACAGGGTCTTCTGAAATTCTCTATGTAGACCACGCTGGCCAGGAACTCACTGATGTTCACCTGCTAGGATTAAAAGCATGCACCACGCATGGCTCCAGCAATGTTTCTGTAAACCGACTCAATCTAAAATCAGCAGAGTCAGTTTTCCATGGCTTTTCATTTCTTACAATGAAAAGCAGACAACTCAGATCCCAGGCTCAAATTGTAGGAATAGACAACAAAACAAAAACTATAAACAGACTTTTACAATTCAGATATAAATACGTTTATCCTCCCATTTTATTTTTTTTTAATTTTATAGCAATAGAAACAAACTGGAGATTCATGCACAGCAATGAAAATCTGATGTTTAACATATAACCAAATGTGAATTTCAGACCCCCAGATTTTGCTTTGGTTAAGAACATTACTTTAATGTATCATTTCCTTTTCTGTATAAAATTACAAGACAACAATAATGTTGTAAAACTGATGTGCAAGTAAAACACCACAGGCTTAGAGGGCAGGAGGCTCAGAACAAAGAAACACATAACACAGAAAGTCTTCTTGCCTCTCCATATAAACTAGAAAAAAGAACAATTTACTAGAAGGTAAGTTGTCCCAAGGCTAAAACTAATTCTTTCAAATTCAAAATAATACTTTTCAGAGCTAAGTCACAACTACCTAGGACAAAAATAAAGCCTTGTTGGGAATCTAGAATTTTCTAGGATTTTCACATAAGAGAAAAACTGACTTTAAATAGAAAACACTATTGTAGCTTTCTTGTCAAGAAAGAACTAAGGAAAAATCCTAAATAAATGTTTCAATACTAGTAAGTAGTACACACATAAACCTAAAATTTCATTTTAAAAAAAAAAAAGCAGACTGCCCAGATGACTCACCTCTACAGTATAAAATTATCAAAACCCAAAGATTAGTATGTTTACCTACATTCATAGAGGAGAGTTACTTCAACAGAAGAACAGAAAGTCTGAAGACACAGGATAATAGAAATTTTCCCTTAACAAACAATAAAAAGATATGAAAAATATCCAGAAAATATCCTCATCTATTTAAGATAATACAGTCCTCAATTTAAGATACTCTTCTCTGTATATTTCAGCTTACACCAAGCAGTAGTTTTCTAATTTTCCTACACTTGTGAATATAGGCTCCAGCCAATTTGAACAAAGGAATAGATTTGACTAAGAAAAATCAAAATACTTTCCAAAGAATACATTGTTCTCAATTCACACACACACACACACACACACACACACACACACACACACACACACACACACATTGATATGTATCAACTTTCTTAAAACAAACAAGAATACAGACCTTTGAGATCTGTTATATTTCTTATAGCCCCTGAGAAAAAGAAGCAATCAATATCAACATGCCTTACAGAGCTCTGCTGTCTGGGCCAGCTCAATTTGCCTAAAAGGAAAAAAGAACATTCAAACCCAAACTAATACTTATCATTTAAAACAGATTAGTTAATTTTAGAAATCACATTCAAGAAGAATGGTATCATAACATAATATAGAATATACTATGGACTGTATACCACCTTAATAGATGAATTTCAGTTTCTCTAGTTATCTGATAGAATTTTAAATCACTTCTAACAACACCATGGTATTCTTTCTTATTCTATTTTCTAATTGTCTTCTTTTAAAATTTAATTTTACAAGATAAATTTGATTATTTGTAACAATTTTGGTATGTGTAGTTTCACATACTTAGCTTTAATAAGCTCCATTCTGCACAACTCTACAAACTTTATTTAATGAAACAACAATAACAATGGCTACTGCCTCCCAGTGTTCTTGATAAGTATTAAAACAAAGAGGTTTACAGGGGGATAGATTAATTCTCACAGCACTATGGAAAACATTGCTACTACCCCCACCTTTTATAGACTAGTAATTTAAGTCCCACAGCTGATAAATGCCCAAATTGCAATTTAACTCCAGTCTGCTTGATTTCCAACTTTTTAGGCTATCATACTACTCTTCTAATTAGACATATTTCAAAAAGTCCACAGAAAAAAACAAAAATCTACATACAAAGGGAATTTTTCTTTCACCATTAGATGTTACTAGTTCTGCAGCACGTTTATTGCATTTATGGAGCTGAAAGTTAATATTATCTCGTAAGGACAATTACTGACTTAGAAAAACCAGAGATTGTTTATAAGGATTATTATAATCCAACTATTAGGATAATATTACTTTATAATAATTTTATTACAAATACCCCTCATGGTGTTCCAAAATATAATAGTACAGGTCCTAAATCTAACAATCTAAACTCTAAGAACTTTCTAAGCTTATAAGAAGTTCTGATTTCAAAGAATATGCTTGCGTATCAGCTTTAAACAACAAAACAAAACAAAATAAAAAACTTACTCCCGAACAACTGAGCCACTTCACGTACTAACTGTGAGGCGATTGTCTAGTCCCACTAGGTGCAAGGCACTGAACCTTTCTCCCTGCTGCTTTTAAGCAGATGTATGCTGGGCATCACTGATTCCTGTCGTTCCTCTTGCAGAGAGGAAATAGGCAAGAAAGGCAAACACCCATGCATGCTCCTGTCACAGAAAGTGGCAGAGCAAGGACTCAGATCCAGGCTACACTAAATCAAACTCTTGCCATTCTCTATGTAAATTTCACTAATCACGATCTTTCTTTTGTAGAACAAGGTATCAAACTCAGGGCCTTGAATATGTAAGGCAAACAACAATCACAATTCTACTGTTCAAAGTACTATGAAACAGAAGGTAAACAACCTAAAAAATGTTAAATATTTAAGGGGCACAGAAGATTTAAATAAAATGCCTATCACATGGTTTCTTACAACATATAAATTTAAAAATTTACTCCCATTCATTGACCTAACTCATAATAGTATTCTAAAGCTTTCAAGATCAAGTGACCTTTGGTTAAAAAAAAAAACCAAGAAACAAATAACAGATGGCATTATTATGAAATATTCCAAACTACTGGCTAAAAGCCTATTTAGATATACAAACAAATAACATAAGAGCAACAAACATTCACATAGAAAGACCCTGCAACTTTCTAAAACCCCATTAGCATCTCCCTCTTTATGCCTCCCTTTCCACAGTTATAAAGAGTACTATCATATAATCTTGAACCCTACTTTTTGACCACAAAAAAAAAGAGACCAAAACCTTTGTCAAAATAACTGAACTAGAATCTAGTTTAAGTAACAACTATCACAAAACAGCTTCCTGTTGGATTGGGATGACAAGTGTTAGCCACACACACAAATGAGACAATCTACATAGATGTTAAAACAATCTCCCTAAGTTTACCACATATTTACAACAGTTCTATTTCAATTTTAATTTTTAAGAGTGCATTATTGAAACAGCCTTCTAGAAAATCTCAATTACCCTTACCAATCAGCATCATTCTCACAGGAGATTAGGAACGGAATATAAAATGTCACGTTTATACAGCTCATAAATTCAGCTGTTTATAAAGTCCCCATGAAGAAGGAAAGCTTGGAATCCCAGTGCATACAGCACTGAAATGACCTGACATTTTGAGGTAGCCACAGTTAAGTTTAATGGGAAACATAGTAGCAAAGTTTTCAGTTATAGTTACTGTAACTTATATAACCTAACATTCCTAGAGGATTTTTATATTAAGAAGTTTGGAATCATTAGAATACCAGTAAGAACATCAGAATGAAAGCATCAAATAGAACTGTTTTGAAGAAAACAATTTTAGTACCTACCTGTGTCAGGTACAAGGGAAGACCAGCCTGTTTTTATTTTGTTCCAAATCAGAGGAAGCTTGCCTGTTAAGATAAAGGATTGAGCAGGAAGTGAAGATCCACTTAAATATATTTAAAGTGCAAATTTACTAGGTATCACCAAACACCCAGAAGTCAACAAAATGATGTATTTAAAAAAAATCAAGCCAGGTGCAGGACTTAAACCACAGCACTCAGAGACTGAGGGCAGGCAGATCTCTGTGAGTTCGAGGGTAACCTGGTCTACAAAGTGAGTTCCAGGACAGTCAGGGCTATACAGAAAACCCTGACTCAAAACCAAAACAAAATTCTGACAGCTAGCTTTAGTGTTGAACCATTATGACTCTAGATATCAATAGTAGCATATCTGACAAACAAATATGCATGTATTACTGGCAAGAAAATACACTGTTAACAAAACATGTCTATGCTGCTACAGCAGACTAGACAAAGGCATATTTGGAAAACAGCTGTGTAAGAAATATAGTAAAACACACATTTAAATAACTAACACTATTTGGATTTGTATTAAAGAGTCAGACCACACAAGCAGACCATCATGTACTTAGGTGATGCCATGTGAACCTTCTCTCTATTTTAATTGGTCAATCAAAGGTTAGAGTCTATGATTGGGTAGTGGAGGGGAAAGGTAGGATTGGAGGTTCAAAAGGGGGAGCAGGTAGAGGAAGAAAAAGAGAGAAGGAAGAGGAGAGGAGGAAGCCACTATGGACCACATGGATGGGAGAAAGCACAAATCTTAGTGATTGGGAAGTAAGTATTTTGCCAATGAAGACATATGACTTATAATTAAAATATTTGGATTATGTGTCATTTATATGGGCTATAAGGGTTGGAAATTTTAGCAACAAATTCGTGCACCTTATATCCAGCTTAGAACTGAACTAAATTGAGAGGAAAATCCAGCCCCCTATATCCTAAACAACCAGAGGTAACAACGCAGCCCTGAGCTGGGCCACAAGGTGGCGCCAATGTCACAGCATAGTTGGGGTTCCCTGAGCCTGAGAAAAATTCAAGGACCCAAAATCAATGCTGCCTGAAAAGCAACATTCACAGCTGAAGATCAGCAATTGAACAACAACAGCTATCTTTCCAGAGCTTTCTTCACAGACACAGCAGACTGATCTAGGCATTTCAGCCGCAAGCCAAACTTCCCCTGCAGCTTTCGAATTTCCAATATCCCCCCACCACACTTCTAAACAGGGCACAGGACAGACAAACCAGCTCTCCCAAATGCTTACACTGCAGGCTGCCTAATATCAACACACATGCTGAAGGCTATAGGCCAGACAAAAGATCCAGAGGGCAAAAAAACACAAAAGCCAAGGATCTTTGTGCGGTCAGCCCCTCCCTACTAATTAAAGACCAATAATAAATACTAGTAAAGACTAATAAAAAGGCCAATAATAAATACTAATAAAAAACTAATAATAAAAGAACCACAATTTTCTAAATCCAACACCAGAGGGAAACAAACATACCAAATAATAAGACCAAATATTAAGAAATAAATAGTAATTACTGCAATTGTTTTCTCATTCATTTCCTTCCACATGAATAAGGTGCTACAGAGAATTAAGGAGTTTCTTAACTAGTGATTATAAAAAGCAATGATATTTTTAAACAATTTTTTGTTTCTCAGAGTATATGTGACCGAAGTCTAGAAATTAAATTTGCCAAGGTACATTGAAGAAATTTTTGCATTTTCTAGAGAATAACTCTAAAACCTGTACTAGGATAGACTCTGAAGTAACACTTTACCAGCAAAACTTGTAATTATAAACATTATGATCTACCCTCATTAAGCATAGCAAATATTTTGATTGATTAGTACTTAGTTTTAACTCAACAAACCTGTCCCTAATAGTTAGTTTCAGTCATCACAGAGACAACAGTACAATACTATACTAATGAAAATGTAGCTCTAGCTTTTGTCTCTATAACAAGGACTAAAGACTGCTAAGGACTGCTAAGGACTAAAGAGTGCTAATAATCACATACATTAAGAGTCATAGCTCAGAGAAACAGATGACACTATGTACTATATACTTGTGCAATGTTCCTAATTCTCAGTATTACCAGCAATGCTGAGATAAACTGAAATACGTTAAATTGTTCTATGCAAAATATCTACTTCCTCAGGACAAAATTCTTGACAGTAAAGTGAACTTTAAGGGTTACAGTTTATGAACACTGAAAACACAGAGTTGGTGTATAAAGTCACATCATACCTGAAACCATATCATAAACTAAAAAGAAAATAATTATCTAGACATGTAACTGTCTTTATTCATTAAACACACCCATTTTCCCAGTCATCATTCTCAGATTGCTTCCTCCAACAGCCCTGCCTCGTGGTGGGTAGAAAAAATTAAGTCAATTTTATATAATAATGTACTCTTCGTTGATATTTATCAAGGGAAATGGGAAATTTGAAAATTCAAATGTCCAATTAACGGAAGACAAAAGATTAATGCCAAGTAAATTTTGTCAAATGCATTATTTTCAGGATGCTTTATCAGTACAATCTGTCCAGAGAACTTCCTCCCTACAGTTTAAGCCTCATATTTAAACACATTTCAACCTTTCAACTGGCTGAGTGAGGTCTATAGAGAATGAATCCATGCCCTCCTGAATAACAGCACTTAACATTCACATTGCATAAAACATCAATAAATCAAATTAACAGTCACTTACTTGTTACCACTACTTAGTTAAACAATCTACTAAAATATTCCCTTTGGAGTGTTTGTAGAAAGATATAGAGAGGAGGGGATATGTTCTATGGTGATGTGGTGAGGTATGGGAGAATGGGGTGCCTCAGCAGGCCCATGCCAAGGCATCCCTTCCCCCTGAGGACCAGCCACATGATGGTATAGTATAGAATAGAGTTTATTAAGGGCATGGGGAGGGGAGTTAAGAGGGTGGTAGAGGCAGAGAAAGAGACACTAGAGAAGTAGAGTAGAGAGGTAGAGGCCAACCATGGCACGTGGAGAGAGAGGGGGGAAGGCAATGAGAGAAGAGAAAAAGGGAAGCAGGAAAAGAGCAGGGGAGGAGCAAGAGACCAAGAGGGCAAGAGAGCAAAGAGGGGGCAACCAGGCTCTTTTATAGTGGATCAGGCCTACCTGGCTATTGCCAGGTAACGATGGGATGGAGTTTGGACAGAATGCTAACATCCTTCATCATCTGACAGAAAATGGCTCTTAAACTAGGTCATACTAGCCAATCAAGAAAACACACACAGTATAACACACCTGCCATACAAACTGCACCCCCTGAGAAGTTCATTAAAAGAACACAGCACAAGGGACTGATTATCAGGATAAAATATGTAATACATGAGGCTGAAATATAATACAGCAAGGGGGTATTACTGCACACCCATGCCAAGATGTGCTCTGGAGAAATTACTACATGCAAGAGATCAGGTGTGAGGAGGTTTACTGGGAGATAGCAGAGGGGTGAGGACCTGCAGACTGGGTAGAGGCAGACAAGAGCAGAGCCATGAGGGCAGATAAGGGAAGAGGGGGCCAGAGGACAGAAAACACTGGCAGAACTAAACTGTACCATACAACACCAGGATTACCAAACACTGACACGTCTCTAGCTTCAGTCTTAGGGACTAACTAGTAAGCTCATTATTAGACCAAAAGAGGCAGAAAGTCAAATTTTTCTAGCCACAACTTAGACTATCACTGCATTACATTTCATAAATTAATACAATATTTACACTGCTTTTGGTAATTATGCATGTTTATATCAAAGATTATTATATGAAGCATTAAATACCCCATTAAAGTCAAATTAGCTTTGGTAAGATTTATAAGAATCTTTAACACTTAAAACATATTTTATCCACACACATGACTCTTTAGTTTTTGAAATGACCTTTGATTTGGTTCCTCTTTCTGAAATTTGTATTAATGACATATTATATACATGAAATATGGCTAAAGACACACAGAAGTTGTCAGCTAAGTCATAGGAGTAAAAAAGAAAATTTAAATGTTTTAGGGGCATATGGAAAAGGCCCTGAGAATAAATTACTAATTCTGCGAACAGAAGAGTTTTGCTTTCAATTTTGCTCCAGGCAGGTGTGAGGGTGTTCAATGGTGTATTCATTACAAGCCCAGAACTGCCATGTGTTTCTCTCAAATTCTCCTTAAGTAGCTTATTTACCAGTCCTGAAGACTTTATCCCTTAAGAGTCAGAGAAATTCCTATTAGAAAATTACTGTTTCCAAGAAACTCTGAATCTATACACCTACTTTTAAAAGCAAATGACTTGAGAATTCTGCTAATGTGTATGTCACAGTCATTAATGTAACTGAATAAGAATGTCCCCCACAGACTCAGATATTTGGACACTTATCTGGTGGTGCTCCTTGGAAGGGATTAACAGATGCGGCCTTGCTGGAGGAAGTGAGTCCCCAGAGGTCAGCTTTGAGAGGTTAAAGACTGTTGCCATATTCAGTCTGCTTTCTCTGCTTCACACTTTGTGCCTGCAGATGTGAGCTCTCTGCATTCTACTCCAGCTGCCACGCCTGCTGCTTGCTGCATTGCTGCCCATCATGATGTCTATTAAACTATAAGCAAAGTTACTTTCTCATGGGAAGGGGAACAGGAAGGTCGCTTCCTCAGGTTTGCAGCTTGCTTGGGAGAACCTCAGGTTCTCTGCGTGAGGAAGTGTCTCCTCTGTCTTGGTCAGCTGAGAATGACAAAGACCCTACGTTGCCTGGAAACTAGCAAGCTGCGAGCAATCTCCTCATGCGATTTCTCTACAGATAATAAAATATATCTTCAAATTTAAAGCCAGGTATGGGGTATTACACCTATAATTTCAGTGTCTGGGAGGTAGAATGAGGAGAATCAGGAGTTCAAGGACAGCTTCATTTGCATAATGAGCTCAGGACCAGGCTAGGCTACAGAAACAGTATCTGTTCTGAATGAATACATACATACATACATACATACATACATACATACATACATACATAAAAAATTAAAAATAGTAATTCATTTGATTGCTCATTTAAGAGCACCTATGCTCACCAAGGTTTCTGCTGTGAAAAGCCAGTGAGAAAATCCTTATTGATGGTGTAATAAGGAGGGTAGACAGGTCTGATACTCAGATAGATGCTTAGACTATAGATATGGGTCAGGAGTGCAGTACTTGCCTGTCTTTCAAGAGGCTGTGAGCTTGGTGTCTATATTGAAGGAAAAACAACACCAAGCAAAGCCCACAAGAAACTAAAACTGTTTTCTATACAAAATTGTCCCAACCAAAGACACCTCCCAAGTAATGGAAATTAGTCAAGTATCAGAAGAGAACAAAATTTACAAAGATCTGCTACTTCTCCCCAAATGGGGTTCTTTCCACTCTGAGACCAATCTGTCAACTCCAGAGGAGTGGCTGAAAAGTAGCCATGTTTTTAACAAACACCATACTAAGAGAATGAGGACTGCAGTCTACAAATCTTCCAAATATTCTGATCTCTATATAAGGGGTTAGTATCTCAGAAATAAGAACAAACTAGAAGTAAACAAATCAAGTTTTCCAGAAATTAAACCCCACCTCACTTTAGTTTATCTGTGAAGTGGACTGAAGTAACTGGCAAGAAGCAACTGGCAAGACCAACTATATTCCATGTAGCAGCTATCCCTGGTGGTCAACTTGACTATATCTGGAATGAACTCTGACCTGGATCTTGGCTTAGAGATCTTGAGACACAGTGGCTATGAATCCCAGAAGATTTTGACAGGGAAATCTCTAAGTTCAAAGTCATCAGGGAGCAGGGCAGTGGTGGTACACACCTGTAATCCCAGCACTCTGGGAGGCAGAGGCAGGTAGATTTCTGAGTTTGAGGCCAGCCTGGTCTACAGAGTGAGTTCCAGGACAGTCAGGACTATACATAGAAACCCTGTCTCAAACAACCAAAAAAAAAAAAAAAAAAAAAAAAAAAAAAAAAAAAAAAAAAAGGAAACAAGAGTTGAACCTAACCAACTCTACAGTCTACTATCATTCTATACACTTAAAGAAAACAACACAGACAGATACACACAAACACACCCACAAACACACACACACAAAAACCCCTCATGGGCTAGAGAAATGTCCCACTGGCTCCACAATTTAGAGTACTGAATGATTGTTTAAAAAAAAAAGGATTTGTATTTAGTACCTTTATAGGGGCTCACAATCACCTGTGACTACATATGAACAGATACCATAGGCAAAATGCCTACCATATTCTTTAGTTTTACCCTCCCTAGTACAGAGGATCAAATTCCTCTAATCTTTTTTTTTTTTTTTAATTTTCGAGACAGAGTTTTTCTGTATAGACCTGGCTGTCCTGGAACTCACTCTGTAGACTAGGCTGGCCTCAAACTCAGAAATACGCATGTCTCTGCCTCTCAGAGTGCTAGGACTACAGGTATGTACCACCACTGCCCGGCGAAATCCTCTATTCTTAAAGGAAGTTTTGTTAATTCAATATCAAGAACACATTTGTAGAGCCGGGAGGTGGTGGTGCATGCCTGTAATCCCAGCACTCTGGGAGGCAGAGGCAGGTGGATTTTTGAGTTCGAGGCCAGCCTGGTCTACAGAGTGAGTTCCAGGACAGCCAGGACTACACAGAGAAACCCTGCCTCGAAAAAATCAAATCAAAAAAAAAAAAAAAAAAAAAAAAAAGAACACATTTGTAAAATGTTAATATCTGGGAGTGGTTGGATATGCAGAGAAGGAACATTTGTAATCAGTTTAATTTCTTTCTTTCTTTCTTTCTTTCTTTCTTTCTTTCTTTCTTTCTTTCTTTCTTTCTTTCTTTCTTTCTTTCTTTTGTTCTTTCTTTCTTTCTTTCCTTCCTTCCTTCCTTGTTTGTTTGTTTGTTTGTTTGCTTGCCTTCTTGCTTACTTTTTTTTGGATTTTTCGAGACAGGGTTTCTTTGTGTAGCTAGCCCTGGCTATCCTGGAATGCACTCTGTAGCCCAGCTATTGTTATGCATTTTGATTAAAAAAAAAACTTTTAAAAGGTTTGGTTCATCTGGCACTTAAAAGAAATAGACAAAAAGCAGGAGAAAAACATGTGGCTGTGACTTCTTTCTGGTGGCTTAAGTGAAAAACTCTCTGACTGTGAGTTTGAGGCTAGCCAAGTTGACAGAGCAAGTTCCAGGCCAGGCCTGCAGGGCCTACACAAAGAGAAACACTATTTTGAGGCCAGTCAAAGCAAAGCAGAAAGGGTTCTGCTTTTTAATTTACAGACATATGCTTTTTGTTGTTGTTGT
The DNA here is from genome assembly GCF_947179515.1 of Apodemus sylvaticus. Classification (NCBI taxonomy): domain Eukaryota; kingdom Metazoa; phylum Chordata; class Mammalia; order Rodentia; family Muridae; genus Apodemus; species Apodemus sylvaticus. The sequence continues at coordinate 107,044,656 of NC_067482.1, forward strand.
TTGGTTGGTTTTTGGGTTTTGGTTCCCCACCCCCACCCCCAAGACTGGGTTTCTCTGTATAGCCCTGGCTGTCCTGGAATTCACTCTGTAGACCAGGCTGGCCTCAAACTCAGAAATCGGCCTGCCTCTGCCTCCCAGAGTGCTGGGATTACAGGTGTGCGCCCACCGCCTGGCCTTTTGTTTTTCTTTTTTTTTTTGGGTTTGACGTATGCTTTTTCTAGTACTATTGACCATAGAATTTTGATCATGAAGGCATGTTGGATTTTGTTTGTTTGTTTGTTTTGTTTTTTTTTTTTGTTTTTCGAGACAGGGTTTCTCTGTGTAGCTCCAGCTGTCCTGGAACTCACTCTGTAGACCAGGCTGGCCTGAAACTCAGAAATCCGCCTGCCTCTGTCTACCAGAGTGCTGGGATTACAGGCGTGCACCACCACCGCCCAGCAACAAAACCAACTTTTAATAAACAAGTAGATACCAGGAAATGCTCACAAAAATACTTAGCCTTTATTTCTCTTTCCTATAACAACCATTCAAAGAATGCAGAGACAATAGTAATTTTTAATTTTTATTTTTTGAAAGTAAAAAAAAGGCCTCAGCCAGGCGGTGGTGGCGCATGGCTGTAATCCCAACAATCTGGGAGGCAGAGGCAGTCAGATTTCTGAGTTCAAGGCCAGCCTGGTCTACAGAGTGAGTTCCAGGACAGCCAGGGCTACACAGAGAAACCCTGTCTCGAAAAAACCAAAAACCAAAAAAAAAAAAAAAAAAAAAAAACCAAAAAAGGCCTCAAACCAAGACAACTACAAGATAATTTTATGAACATATATCATAATGAAATCCATTATTTTGAATACTAATGAAAAGGAATAGATTTTAATTGTTCTTACTAAAAAATTAGTGAGGGAATTAATGTATGCCAACTAGATCAAATTTGCTATGGCACAGTATCTAGATATTGTGCAATATCTGGCTTCTCATAACCGTATTTATCCTACATATTTCAAAATAATCCATTATACATAGATTATACAAAATAATCCATTATACATAATAAATTTTTATTTTTATGAAAATGTGGACACAAAGAGATGCATATACGTAGTAAGTTTCACGTTCAGTTTTATTAAGAGAGAATAAAAAGGGTAAAGGATAGAAGGAGCAGTTATTAGGCAAATACCTTACCGCAGCATCTACATTTGCAGGTGAGTCTCCATTAGGATCTGCCAGCATAGAAATGACACTAATCATGATGGTTTCCACAGTATGGATAGGTAACCAGCGTTCCTCTGGCTTCTCATAACCATATTTATCCTCCCCAGGCTCATGAAGAATAGAAATGCAAAACATCACCATTTTTATCAACTGTAAAATTATAGAATAAGAATTGTTTAAATTTGGTTACACATAATCTATTACAAATGCATAATCTGTTACTTCTGCATATAAAACATTATTTACATGGAGATTTCCTAAATGTAATCTACTAACTTTTAAGAATGTTACAGATTAACTATATTTTACATTCTTTAAAATTACAAGTAATTGCAGACCTCCACTGCTGTCCCTGATTCAAAGGATATGCCGTCTCTTTTCTACTTCTCCAATTCTTTATTCTCAGCATTTACAGTTGTCTTTCTCAAATTCTAGTTAAGATGGTCCTCAAGGTTCAGCAAATAAAAATTTTAAAGGGGGAGGGTGATGTAATAATAATAAAAATTAACAGACTCAAAGAAAGACACACATTGGAGAGATATCTCAGTGATTAGAAGCATTGGCCATGAGCTGGAGAAATGGCAGCGGCTAAGAGCACTGACTGCTCTTACAGAGGTCTTGAGTTCAATTCCCAGCAACCACATGGTGGCTAACAACAAAATGTAATAAGATATGATGCCCTCTTCTGGTGTGTCATAAGTCTGATATAGTGTACTCACATATATAAAATAAATATATCTTTAGAAACACTGTCTGCTCTCACAGAAGAGCAGAGTACGATTCTGAGAACTCACATGAGAGTTCACACCCTACAGTCCCAGAGAATCTGACACCCTTTTCTGGCCTCTGTGGATACCAGGCATGCATGTGGTATACAGACATATATATATATATATGCATATTTGCATATTTGCATATATATATGCAAAACATCCACATACTAAAAATAATAAAATAGGGGCTAGAGAGATGTTGCAGTGGTTAATAACACTGGGGCTCTTGCAGAGGACCTAAGTTTAATGCCCAGCACCCACATGGCAATTCACAATCATCTGTAATTCTGCTTCCAGGGGAGCCAACACCTTTGTCCTACATCCATAGGTACATGGTACACATAGATATATGCACACGGAACACTCATAAACATAAATATACACAATAACAAAAGCTTTAAAATAAATAAGTGATACTCATAATCTACTTCACAAACTCATTTTAAATGCAAGTTCCATATAGTAACAGTCAGTGGGGTAGAAATACAGAAATATCCTCAATTTTATAGGGGATAAAGAAAGACACAACTATATCTCACTTTGCACTATTTTATCCAAAAGTAAATATTCTCAAAAAATCCTACAGTGCTAATCTATAAACATATTCAAATAATTATATCAGCAATTAATAAAAGTAACTTTTCACAGTAAATGTCTTCTGTCAAAAATACTATTACTTGAAGAAGTTTACAAAACAAGTAGGAATAAATAAATTTTCTGAGTATAAAAAGATTTCAATCAGTAATAACATATGTATGCTTGTTTGGTTGGCTGTTGTTTTTAAAGAGTTTTAACTGTCCCTGTTAGCAATCTTCCTATCCCAACTCATGGTTAAAGAACACAGGGAGACTGAGGGAATAGGGAGAGACAGAAACAGAAGGAGGGAGGGAGGAAAGGAGGGAGGGTGGGTGTTTGTATGTCAAGGGATATAAAATTAATCAATCCAACAAGTACTTTTGGAAGCCCTACTGTAAAGCAAAATTACTCTTCACATGTAATCAAAAACTCATGTTTTTGCTGATTTATACAGAAACTTTCCTTTAACTGAGGTTTCTCTTCTTAACCCACTCCCATGGCTTGTGAAATCGAACAAAATGGAATTAACAAATAAAAAAGGAACAGTATTAAACATTGTAACATTCAGCCCAAAATGTTGTTTTTGTTTTCCACTACGTTTTACAAAATAAGGAACTGTCTTTGAAAAAAATGAGATTGAATAATTGTATATAATTCCATCAGAAGGAATCTACTTAAGATCAAGATTTGGAAGATAGGAACTGAAGGGTATATGTAGCTCAGAGAAAAGAGGACTTGCCCAGAATGCATAGCCTTGGTCCCACATCCAGCATCCTATAAACCAGTCATGACAGCACATATTTATAAGTTCAACACTCAAGAGGTAAAATAAATAGAAAGATTAGTAGTTCAAGGATATCCTTAGCTACAAGATCAAGGCCAGCCTGGAATGCATGAGACCTTGTATCAACCCCCAACCCCCAAATCATTAATGAGTCTGTTAAGATTACTCCATTGTTAAGAGTATTCGCTGTTCTTCCAGAGGACTTGAGTTTGATACCCAGCAACTATGTGGCAGCACAACCTTATATAATTGTAGTCCTAGGATATACAAAACCCACTTTTGTGATCTTGAGGCACCAGGTACACATATACAAGGACCCCCCTACATGCAGGCAAAGCACCCATACACACAGAACAAATTAATAATAATATAGCGTGGTGGCCCATGCCTTTAATCACATAATATAGGAGGTGGAAGCAGACAAATTTCTGAGTTCCATGCCAGCCAAGGGTAGATGATAAGACCTGATAGATAGATAGATAAGATAGGTAGAATAGATAAGATAGATAGATAAGATATCTATCTTAGATACGACAGATAAGATAGATAGATAGATGATAGATAAGATAGATTAGATAGATAGATACATAGATACATAGGATAGATAAGATAGATAGATAAGATAGATAGACAGATAAGATAGATAGATAGGATAGATAGATAGGATAGATAGATGATAGATAATAGATAGATAAGATAGATGATAGATAGATAGATAAGATAGATAATAGATAGATAATAGACAGATAAGATAGATAGATAGTTAGATAGATAGATAGATAAGATAGATAGATAGATAGATAGATAGATAGATAGATAGATAGATAGATAGATAGGAAGATAGGTAGGTATGTAGATAGATAGATAGATAGATAGATAGATAGATAGATAGATAGATAGGATGGGTGGATACATACATACATACACACATACATACATACATACATAAGCAAACACCACAATAATAATAATAATAACAATTTTAAAAGAAAATGACTTTTAAAAAGCAATCATTTGGTAGAACAGTAATGGTGAATGTTTTTTGTCCCAGTACTCAGAAGGCAGAGGCAGGAAGATCTCTAAGAGTTAGAGGCCAGTCTAGTTTACAGAGTGAGCTCCAGAACAGCCAGGACTACACAGAGAAACCCTGTCTCAAGAAACAAAAACAATTACTAGTCATTTAAATTTGAATCATTTTAGATTTAAAGCTATAGAATCTTAAAATATTTTAATTTTACACATCACTTCAAAAATGAGAATATCTATCTCATTAATTAACAAATTAATATCTGTTGACATGAAATTTATTTTTATTGTACTATATATAGCAAATAAAATTACAATTTTTTCCATTTCTCAGTTAAGAATTAAAAATCACAATGATACACAATTACAACCACTATACATCTTCCTCAAATCAAATTGCCTATACAAATTCTTTACTTTCCCTAAATCTTCAGTGTCTAAAATGCCCCGTTCTATTTTAATTAAATATTTCACTGAAGCAGAATCACACAATCAGTTTTGTTCTTTTAAATTTGTCATATTTCAATTATCATGTCTTCAAGATTCATCATTAAATGTTGGTAGAATGCATTCCAAGTTGAATGACCAAAATTAGAATCATCCCGAATCACACTTTTAAAATAAATATGTCATTTATATAGTCATCAGAAATAAACACTGATGCCATTATGGCTGTCTTATTCAAGACAAAAGTTCTTCTATACTGACACTGTTTAAATTCTAGTGATCTCTGATTTAAGCAACGTTTCCAAAAGTATGTTGAATGACAACTATGTTCTCTGTGAGATGTTAATTATTAACTCTATAGCTAGCTATACACTTAATATTTACATTTATTTTGCCAAAATGCTCTTAATTCCCCATACAATGTTTTGTCTGTTATTTTTTCCCTTTCATCTCATTGCTCTTTACAAATGGATTTATTTCTAATACTAAATCCACTTGAAAACCCTGTCCAGTCAGAATGGCTAAGATTAAAAATTCAGGAGACAGCAGGTGTTGGAGAGGGTGCGGAGAAAGAGGAACACTCTTCCACAGCTGTTGGGGTTGCAAATTGGTACAACCACTCTGGAAATCAGTCTGGCGGTTCCTCCGAAAACTGGGCACCTCACTTCCAGAAGATCCTGCTATACCACTCCTGGGCATATACCCAGAGGATTCCCCACCATGTAATAAGGATACATGCTCTACTATGTTCATAGCAGCCCTATTTATAATTGCCAGATGCTGGAAAGAACCCAGGTATCCCTCAACAGAAGAGTGGATGCAAAAAATGTGGTATATCTACACAATGGAGTACTATTCAGCCATTAGAAACAATGAATTCATGAAATTCTTAGGCAAATGGATGGAGCTAGAGAACATCATACTAAGTGAGGTAACCCAGACTCAAAAGGTGAATCATGGTATGCACTCACTAATAAGTGGTTATTAACCTAGAAAACTGAATACCCAAAACATAATCCACACATCAAATGAGATACAAGAAGAAAGCAGGAGTGGTCCCTGGTTCTGGAAAGACTCAGTGAAACAGTATTTGGCAAAACCAGAACGGGGAACTGGGAAGGGGTGGGAGGGAGGACAGGGGAAGAGAAGGGGGCTTACGGGACTTTCGGGGAGTTGGGGGGGCTAGAAAAGGGGAAATCATTTGAAATGTAAATAAATAATAATAAAAAAAAGAATTGAAAAAAAATCACGTGCAATTTGGGATAATTTTGTAAGGTTTTCATTAAAGGGACTTTTGTTTCTTAAAAAAAAAAAAAAAAAAAAAAAAGAAAGCTAGGCATGACAGTACAAATCTTTAATTCCAGCACATGACAGGCAAAAGCAGGATAATTTCTGAGTTTAATGCCAGCCTGATCTACATACATAATTTCAGGCCAGCCAATGTTACAGTGACAACCTGTCTCAAAAATAAAAGAACCAACCAACCAAACAAACAAACAAACAAAAAACTAAACCAAAATGACAAACAAGTAAAAACCAACAACAGAAGAGAGAGAGAGGTCTAAACTGACATACATCTAAGCTACACAAATTACTATTTGCTATGTAGTGTTTTTGGAAATTATTTTATTATTATTATTGTGTGTATCTATGAACACATAGGCCACAGACCATGTGCAGAGGCCAGAGCATAACTTAGTGGAATGCGATCTCTACCTCTATATGGATTCCAGGGATCAAACTCAGATTACTAGGCTTCCATGGCAAGAACTTTAACTCACTGAACAATTTTACCAGCTATCTCCATAATAACTTTAACACCCAACACATTATTCATCTAGTTGAAGCATACAATCCAATTGTTTCTATATAGTACACTTCTCAGTTATACAACCAAAGCACACACATTTTTAGGAACTTTTGTCGTCATTACCACCCCCACAAATTCTTTTATAATCTATATTGACCCTTCTCCCCTTCAAGCTGTCCAGCAGTCCTAAACAACCATGAATATACTCTTCAGAGTTGCATATTCTTGAAATTTCATAAGTGGAATTATTAAATGATTGCTTCCATCTGTTTGTTAATTTGAAAAAAATATTTATTTTCCATGTATGAACATATGCCTGTGTATGGCCGTGCATGTGAAGGCAGACACTGACAGATACCAAAGGCATCTGGTTTCACTTTTTTGTTACCAAATCATACCAAACACTTTTATAAATCAAATCACGTTTCATTATATGTATATGCAGTAGTTTGCTTTTACTTTCATCAACTGATAGGCACTAGTATTATGGCTAACTTTTAGCCATAACTTTTTAGCTAACATAAATAATTCTGCAATCTATAAGATTTTGGGATACACCTTTACAACTTTCTTTGTTATATAGCTAGAAGAGTACATGTTTGCATCATCACCACATACATTTTATGCAATGTTGAAGAGCAAATCTAAGATTTTGTGCATGCTAGGTAAACATTCCCAGAGTGTGGTAGCGGCTCTTGCCTGTAAGCCGACCAATTGGCAATTTAAGACACAAAGATTACCAAAAGTTCAAGGCAAACTTTAGCTACATAGTGAGGTCCATGTTGATCTGGAACTCAAGCCTGCTACTCCTCATCTCCAAACAAAGCAGAAAACTAAGGAAAAAGAAAGAAAAGGGAAGGAAGGAAAGGAAGGAAGGAAGGAAGGAAGGGAAGGGAAGGGAAGGGAAGGGAAGGGAAGGGAAGGGAAGGGAAAGAAGGAAGGAAGGAAGGAAGGAAGGAAGGAAGGAAGGAAGGAAGGAAGGAAGGAAGGAAGGAAGGAAGGAAGGAAAGAACCTAAGAACCTTTGTATTTAGAGTCAATTACAAGACCATATGCACAAAAAAACCATAAAATCACTTAGCACTTTTACTGAGATAGTTGTGAAATCTTTAGTGACAGATCATTAAACTTGCAAATGTGAAAATAAAATTAGAAAACTTACCATTTGGGGGCCAAATATCTGTAATGAATTTCATTTTAGGAGGCCGGAGGGGATAATCTTTTGGGAAAATGAGATAAGCCTTAAAAACACCACCTTCACTGAAAAAATAAAAGAAAAACCAGGTTCATGAATTTATGTTATTCTTTATAAGTACTCAATCAGACAAATAAAAGGGTACAGATGATAAGCCAACAAAAAAGGTAGACAAAAATACTAGTTTCCTAAATACAAATACACAATTTAATAAACTACTATAAGTTCTGCTTTCCTAAACTCTCAGATAATTAGTAAAACTAAAAGGAACACTTGGAAACAGAGGTGTCCAGATCAGATTATTGGTGATATGGTAAAAGTCTTTTCAGTATATGTCTTCAAATGAAATTCAGGAAGTTTAATCTTGTCTACATGATTCAATTTGCTGAATTTTCTATATTGGTTTCAAATAATCTTTCTTCTATGCTCTGGTCATACCCAGACCTCTTTCTCATCTTAAAGTTTAGGCATATATTTTGTGATTTCCCTTTCTGATATCAGATTGCCATACTTCTATTTATCTCGCTTGTTCATTTCATCATGTATTAAAACTTCATTAGAAGGACAGTAATAAATAAAAACGTCTCCCAGAGAGGTTTTATACTACTAACTTTCCAGAATGGAAATGCTGCAATATTGATACTCTGTCTGTACTATCTAATGTACTACCCAGTAACACTCTGAAAATGGCTTGTGTCTTGGTTAGTTTTTATTATCTACTTGACCCTAGAACCACCTGAAAGGAGAACACTTCCATTAAAGAATTTTCTGGGTCATATTTGCCTATGATAATGTCTGTGAAAGATTGTCATGACTGATGACTGACATGGGAGGACCCAGTCCACTGTGAATAGCAATCCCTGAGCAGATGAATTATGTGAATGCTAACTGGAGACTACAGAAATTATTCAATTGTTAAGAGTACTTATTCTTGCAGAGGATATAGGTTTGATTCCCAGCACCCAAATGGCAACTCACAAGTAACTGTCCATACAGCTAGAAGAAATCAAGCCAGCCTTAGGAAGCAAAAATGACTAAATGGTGATATTCACATGGAATTCTAGCACCTGATATCTAGCTCAAGGTCATCCTGGGCTACACAGCAAGACCCAATCTCTAAAAGGTGTGTATTAGACTGATAAGATGGTTCAGGAAATAAAGGCACTTGATACACAAGCCTGACACCTGAGCTCTGTCACCAAAACCTACTTAAAGATGGATGGAAAGAACAAACTCTACAAATTTGTCACCTGGCCTCTTTATCTATGCTGTGGAGCACATACCCACATACACATTATGCACACTCACACTAATAAGTAATTTTTAAAAGATGGGGACAGATGTTTGTACACTGACATAAAAATAGAAACACAGCTGTGGTCACAGCCAAGTGGTTAAGGCAATAGACTAGAAATCCCTTCTCCAAGCACAGGTTCCAATCCTGCTGACTATTTGCTGGTCTGTTTAGCCCATGAGTAATGTTAACACTCAACAGAATGCTGTTCTTCATCCTTCAAGTTTGGGAGAAGTCTCTAGTCACTGTGGTTATGAGCTTGGAGGATTGTAGTGCGGGATTATGAATAGAGATATTGCTATATATGTATACTAAAAAAAAAGTGAGGGGCTGGAGAGATGGTTCAGCAGTTCGAGCACTCATTGATTGCTCTTCCAGAGGTCCTGAGTTCAATTCCACATGGTGGTTCACAACCATCTGTAATGGGATCTGATGTCCTCTGATATATGTGAAAATAGCTACAGTGCATTCATAAACATAAATTAATCTTTAAAAAGAATATAGGAAAGAAAAAATGGCAGAGATCCTATCTCAAAAGAAAAAAGCCAGGCTCTGAGTTGGAAGCCAGCCTGGTTTCCAGAGTGAGTTCCAGGACAGCCAAAGATACATAGTGAAACCCTGTCTCAAAAACAAAATCAAATGGTGATGATGATGATGATGATGATGATGATGATGACAGCAATAATAACAATAAGAACAACACGTTACATGTAACAGTTATCAACTGTAGGATATAAGACATGGGATCCTTTTAATGTGCTTTACACATTTCAGTACAGATTGAAATTTTAATTATAAATACTGGATTTTATTACTTTTTTCTGCTTAAAAAATGTTTGAGATTATTTAGCAGTTGAGGGAACTAGCTGATATTCCAGAAAACCAGGGTTTAATTCCCAACACACACAGAGACAAGCATCTGTAACTCTAATTCCAAGGCTATCAGCCGCCCTCTTCTGGACTCCATAGGCACTGCATGCACAGGGTAAACATTAAAGGGGACGTGGGGAGCTAGGGCGTGCTATTAATATCAAATATTTCCAAATAGTAAGGAGGTAAGCTGAGGGCTCAGAGTCTGAAAAGAAAATCACACTTGATGAAAACAGTAAGAAAAAGTTCATAAAAGATTAAATGGAAAAATGGTAAAGCGCACAATGAAGGGGATAATTTGGTGAAAAAATTAACATTTATATATGGAGAGTCTGTGTGGTTGTGCATGCTTGGCAACTCAAGGTGATTCTCATAAGTTCAAGGCCAGCCTAGTCAAATAATAAAGACCATATCAGCCTGAGAAAGATCTTTTCTCTTGATTTTAAGGGTGGGGGATTAAAAGAGGGTGGTACATAATACAAATAAAGGTCTCTAAAAAAGGAATAAAACTAGTTTCTGAGGCAATGGGAGGAGACTAGCAGAAAGACAACTAGGAACAGAGGTCCTCTAATATATAGCAAGGTACTGAAGGCTAGTCTTGGATACATGAGACCCGGCCTCCAAATAATAAGTCATCAGAAATTAGCTAGAAGTGAAAAAAATAAAATAAAGCTAGTATAAAGCATAACCATGAAAAAGGAACGATGTAAGGCTGGAGGAATGACACAGAGCACTTACTACTCTTGCAAAGGCTCAGTTCTCAGCATCTGCATGTGGCAGCTCACAGCTGCCTGGTCCTCCAATTTCAGGGATCCAGTGCCTTCTTCAGGCCTCCAGGGGCACCTGCACCCATGTGATGTTTATATTACTCATTCAGACACATGAACACAATCTTTTTAGTTTTTTTAAAAGCTGTTTTTTCCCATGGAGGGATGAACATAAAATGTAGCACAGATATCAAGGATTAAAAAGAAAGTAATTAGTCTTAAAAATAAGCATTTTAAAATTAGAGTAGAAAATAAGTAGACAGACAGAATTTGAGAAAGCTAGAAATCCATAAAAGAGCCAAGAATATATGTAAAGGGGTATTAGAAAAGTCTCTACAAAATATCTGCACCTCATTTCTCCCAGGTCACTTCATTTTGGTTGATTTAATTCATTCAAAAGCTTCACAATATCTGACTGGAATTCTCATGCTAAAAAGTAGCTACTGCCCCTCTAAATTGTGTAATTAAATAATTAATTGTCAAATTTACTTAATAGTGTTGCCCTAAAAAATTTTAAGGCAGATGTTTTTCTAATAATTACGCTAGTTCTCAAATGTTTTTTTTTTAAATGGATTCACTTATCCTCTACTTTACCTAAGGATCATCTACCTGTGCCTCTCCTACCTCACTTTACCCACTCCCCAAAAAAACCACCTTACATAAATAAATAAATAAATAAATAAATAAATAAATAAATAAATAAAATAATTAATAAATTAAAAAATTAAAAAAACCCACCTGGCTTAGTGGCAGCCAATTTGTGAGTATACAAACTTTCAGTGTCAAGTTAGGACAGAGGAACTAAAAAACTCATAGGTAAAAATCACAAAGTAGACAGACAGACTGTATTTATTATTGTTCACACATAAAAAGATTTGACTATGGGGAAGAAAAAAGACATTGAAGTAGCAGTGAAGTAAAAATATTTCTCCATGTAGAAAGTATTGGTAGAAAGTATTGGAACAATTAACATGATGTTAAGGAATTATATAACCAACTCCTGAACATTTGAAAACCAAGGTCATATTTCTGGCACAAAACCTCCTTTTGTTATTTTTGTAAATTAAATCACAAAAGTCTTAACTGGGTATGGCACATGCCTATAATCTAGCATTGGAAAGTATGAGGCAGAAGGCCTACTGAATTTAAAGTAACCCAAACTACATATCAAGACCCCCTTTTCAATTAAAAACAAAAACAAAAACAAAAACAAAAAACTCTATTTTGGGGTTCAGAATCTGTCAGTGGTCCAGCACTTGCCTAAAGAGCTTGGTCCTTTCTTTCCAAACGTGATACACATAAGAAAAGTTACTTGGAGGAAGCGGTTTGGGTCAAGATAGGGTTTCTCTCTGTAGCACTGACTGTCCTAGAATTCTCTCTATAGACTAGGCTGGCCTCAAATTCAAAGATCAGCTTGTCTCTGCCTCCCAAATGCTGGGATTAAAGCCATGCACCAGCAAACCTGGCTAAGAAAATCTATTCTTGGCAGCACTAGAAAAATTCAATATTGGATACAGATTTAAAAAAAAATTATGCTAGGTGAAGATGGGTAAAATAACTACATGTCTTAGAGCTTTACTACTGTGAACAGATACCACGACCAAGGCAAGTCTTATAAAAGGCAATATTTCATTGGGGTTGGCTTACAGTTTAGAGGTTAGTCCATTGTCATCAAAGCAGGAATCCAGATACTCACTGGTACAGGAGAAGCTGAGAGTTACATATCTTCATCTGAAGGCAGCTAGTAGGGCTGACTTCGAGGCAGCTAGGGTGAGGGTCTTAAGCTCACACCCACAGTGACACACCTATTCCAACAAGGCCACACCTCCTAATAGTGCCACTGCTTGGAACAAGCATATAAGCCATCACACTACATAAATACTCAGTAACTATCAATCTTTTTGTTTTGTTTTTCAAGATGTTTCTCTCTGTAACAGCCATGGCAACTATCAGTCTTAAAGTAACACTTAAATGTACTAGGCACTGATTACACAGACTGTAAATAGTGTGGAGTGTCCTTTAGTAATTAAGTGAAGGTTAGTTATACTATCACAAAACAGCATACCATATTTTTACAGAATTTTGGCATAACACTTTCTCTGAGTTAACACCTCAGACCACTATCACTGAGATTCAAATACCACTCAAATCCATGCCAACTTATTTTCAATCAGTCTATCCTCTTCACATTATTGAAATAACTACAAGATCACTTTCTTGCACTTAAGTCAATAAGTGCTTTTTAAGAACATACTATAAAGTACTTAGAATTAACAGCCTTGTAAATGTCATTTAAGTCTGTCTGCTTTTCCTTGTCTTCTTTAGCTTTTTTTTTATTCGATATATTTTTTACTTCCATTCCAAATGATTTCCCCTTTTCTGGCTCCCCACTCCCCGAAAGTCCCATAAGCCCTCTTCCCTCCCCCTGTTCCCCCATCCACCCCTTCCTTTAAGGTTTATTTATTTTATATATGAGTACATTGCAGCTATCTTCAGACACACAAGAAAAGAGCATCAAATCCCATTAACGATGGTTGTGAACCACCATGTAGTTGCTGGGAATTGAACTCAGGACCTCTGGAAGAGCAGTCAGTGCTCTTAACTGCTGAGCCATCTCTCCAGCCCTTTATCTTTCTTTTGTAAGCACACTTCCCTAACACAGTAGTTCTTAACCTTCCTAATGTTGCAATCCTCATGTTGTGGCAACCTCCAACAATAAAATAATTTTTTGCTGCTACTTCATGACTGTAATTTTGCTTTTGTTATGAATCATAAATGTAAATATGATATGCAGGATGGTATCTGATATGACCTCTATGAAAGGGTCATTCAACCACCACAAGGGGTTGTGCCTCACAGGTTGAGAGCCACTGCCTTACCACTTGGCCCTTTCCCCAACATTTTGTGCTTCCTTACTCTTTTTCTAAGCTCCCTCCCACCCTCCACCACAGCCATGTAAACTAACCTCTTATGTGGACAGTTTAAATGGCAGGGTCTTCTCCTTCTCTCCTCCATTGTCCTCCACTAAGAAGCTATTAAGATTTAGTTTGCCAGATCTCGGGTTTTTCTTTCAAACTCTAATAAAATTGTCCTAGTACCTATCTCCCCCAACAAGTAACATTTTAAAAAGCTTCCATTTATAAAGTCTTTCCCTGTCCTTTGTCCTGACACCTTTCTAGCTATTTTCTCAGGACCTGTCCCAGGCACACGTTCTCTTCTTCCCTAAACAAAAGTTACAGATTTCAGAAAAGCACTGGATGAAGTGGCCAGTGTCTCATTAGTACATTCAAAGTTGCCAAAAACATGTCTGCTATTCACATTACAAACCAATAGCCAACACTTTTAGAAACATACAGTGAGAAATACATTTTATAACCCACAACCAGAGTTGAATAGATGGCAGATGGTTCAGCAGTTAACAGCATTGATCTGTTTGAGGAGTCAGGTGGCTCACAACCACTACAAGCACAGTTCCAATGAGATCTTACAAGTTCAACCTCTGAGAAGCAACTCCACTCACATACACATACCTACACAGAGACCTGTATATGTACTGGGTTGGCTTGATATTGCTTGTATTCTAGTGCTAATACTGGTTCCTCAAGACCAGTATTAGCATTGCTCCAAAGATCAGAGAGTCCTAAAGTAGAGTCAATTGGTGCTATGTGACCTTGGCCCCAAGTTATTTCCGATTGGTAAATAAAGATGCTCACAGCCTGCAGACATAGGCAGGGATTGGGATTCCAGGGCTGGAGGTCAGAGGAAAACCTTGAGAAAGGGAAAGAAGGAAGTGAATGGAGGAGAAGCTGCCACCAGTTAGATTAATCTTGAAGTAATGGCCATGTTGTATGGCCAGTTAGAGTTAAGTGCAACCCAGAAGAAACATGGCAAATTATATAATAGGACTATTGGCTGGGAAACAGAAATAATACTATAGAGGATAGATATCTCCCCAGCTCTTAATGCTGATTAAGGCTTATTACAAATACAAAGTTTGAGTGTGTCTTTTATCCAGGAACTGAATGATCAAAGGAGGGTAGAAACTCGGGATTGGGATTTAAAATTTCTACAACATGAGCACATAATTATAGATAATAAAAATAAGCTAGGCAGTAGTTATACATGCCTCTAATTCCTGCACTCAAGAGACAAAAGCCAGCAAATTTCTGAGTTTGAGGCCAACCTGGCCTCACACACGCGCGCGGGGAGGGGGCAGTAAAATGGGGTGTTAATAAAAAGAATGAGCTGTTAACTAAAATGGTCTTACCATATGGACTTTATATGAGACAGGGTATCACTATGAGTCCTGCTGCCTGGTGCTGGGATTAAAAGTTTGCACCACATGCTCGAGTAGCTATCTTTTAAAAACCCAGAAGTGTGTGTGTTTGTTGATCAACTAATAATACTTGACACAAATGCATGTAAGGATAAAAAATTCAGTGAGCCCTTAAGAGTTGAAGCTTTAAGCCTGGATTCCTAAACAATGTTCCATAAGAACTTGGTTTAGGAGAATAATTCTCATTATTTTATAGCTACACTAAGGGTAAAGGAATCCTATCATCAGAATGTTCCTCTGTATCCCCTAGAGGTACTGTGCCTGGAGGGAAAAAAACCAAACACTATTTTAAACACAGAAGAATAAACATGAAGAACAGACCAGAACTGTGTTAGGATCATAGACCAGGTTACTTACATAGTATGATTTGCAAAATTTATAAAATTTACCTCAAATAACAATGTGATTGTGAGGGAGTTTTCTCTAAACTGGTTTCCGGTGGCTACTGGCAGCTATGAAAGAATCCTAATGCCATGCCATGACCAGATTCACCTAAATCAACTGGCAAAACTGATGGATGCAAATATATCAATTTTCAAAGAAACATATGTTGTTTTCAAAGAAACATATGAAGCCGGGCGGTGGTGGCGCAAGCTTTTAATCCCAGCACTTGGGAGGCAGAGGTAGGCGGATTTCTGAGTTCAAGGCCAGCCTGGTCTACAGAGTGATTTCCAGGACAGCTAGGGCTACACAGAAAAACCTGTTTCAAAAAACCAAATCCAAAAACAAAAACAAAAACAAAACAGAAACATATGAGCAACAATGACTGCTAAAAACTATAACAAAGCATGAACCACCCTTTGCCCACTGTGTAAAACATGAACTCCCACATTGCTTTAACTTTTTCCTCTCTTTTTCCACCGTATTTTTGAGGGAGCTTCTTTCATTACTGCCAAATGTCTACTCCAAGATAACTGGGTTAATTCACCTATTTCTATCTCTCATCTTGCAACAGGAGTGTTGGGATCACAAACACAGGCTACTACATTACACTTTTTTACATGGGTTCTGGGAATTGTCATCACATTTCTATAGCAAACATTTATTGAGTCATCTTCACCAGCCCTTCTTTTTATATATATCCACTTTTTGAATATATATATGTATGTATATATATATATATATATATATATATATATATATATATATATATATACATACATATATATATTCAAACAGCTACTTGAGGGCTAGGGGGAAGGACTTACAAGAAGGAAGTGCAGTCCCAAAGAATTGCAGATGTAAAGATCTGTTATCATTCTCTAGCTCATTCGCCTCATTTTCAACAACTAGTAGTCAGTTAATAAGTTATTTTATGTCCTAACACTAAACTAACAAAATATAGTCTTATAAACTATACTCTGTGAAGACCAGGTTATAAAATTATTAAAATAGACCTTGAAAGTTCCCTTAAGTCGTAAAACACAGATATACAGAATACATTCTATGTAAAAATCTCAGGGCCAGAGAGATGTCTCATTAGTTAAGAGTACTGGCTGTTCTTCCAGAGGCCCTAGGTTCAATTCCCAGCACCTATTGGTGGACAGGTCACAGCCATCTATAAGTACAGTTCTAGAGGTTCCCATGCCATCCACCTCCTCAGATACCAGACAAACACAGTGAATATATATGCATGCAAAACACCATACACATAGATATTAATTGATTTAATTACATAAAAAGGAGCTGTTTTTAAAAAGAAAAAAATTGCAATCTTATTCTTTAATAAATAAGGCATTAAGAACAGTAAAACTGGGGCTGGAGAGGTAGCTAAGCAGTTAAGAGCACTGGCTGCTCTTCCAGGGGACCTGGGTTCAAGTCCCAGAACCCACATGGCAGCTCACACTTGTCTATAATTCCAGTTGCAGGAGATCAAACACCCTCACATAGACCTACATGAAGTCAAAACACTAATGAACATAAAAGAAAAATAAATTATTTTTAAAAAGTAGTGTTAAAAAAATAGTAAAACTGTCATCCTTAATTATGGTGTTTTCCTTTCCTTTGGGGTCAAGGCATGGTAAACATGAGAAGGAAAATCATTTCCATAGGGAATTGAACCTAGGACCTCAGTACTCTTAACTACTGAGAAATTTCTCTAAATTGCATAGGACTTTTTTCTCTTTTGGCTGGAGCAATGGCTCAGAGGTTAAGAGCCTCTAAAGGATTTGAATTTGATCTTAATACTCATATCAAACAGTTTACAATCAGGTGTTACTCCAGCTCCAGGGGATCCAACAGCTATGGCCTCCTAGTGCACCTTCATTCACATGAACATAATCTCACAGAAGCACACATAAATATATAATTAGAGATGAAATTTTCTCTTCTCCTCCAAGCTTACAAAAATTAATATCCTAAATTATAGAAGGTGTGTGTGTGTGTGTGTGTGTGTGTGTGTGTAAATTATTTACAGTCAGGCAATAGTAGCACATAGCACACATCTTAAATCCCAGGATTCAGGGGGCAGAACCACGCAGATCTCTGATTCTGAGGTTAATCTGGTCTACAGAGAAAGTTCCAGGACAGCCAGGGCTACACAGAAAAACCCTGTGTGTGTGTGTGTGGGGGGGGGGTTACATATAACCTCACTAGAAAAAGCTTTTCATAACATATTTATTCCAGCAGCAACATAGCTTAAATTTCTGAAGCTATCTTTTTAAAAACATGTTTTAGACATTAGAGCTTCAAGCATAACCCAAAGGCTCTACACATGATCACATTGAAATGATACTCGATATAACCATTTTGCTTGCTACTTTAGAATTTTTTTCAATTTTCAAAATTAAGTTTTAATTTTAGTTGAAGGAGTGAAGATGTCAGTCAGTTCCAGTATACTTACTAAAGTGTATCTGGAGGACCAATAATAAGGGCTTCCCAACGATAGAGATCATTGTCGTCTATTAAACCTGCTGAAAAGCCTCCCACTGGATTTTTGTTGAGTTCTGTGGAAAAAGAAAATTTCAATAAAAACTTTAAAACAGTTTTTCTCCAACAGGTAAAGTATGACCATAAATAAGCTATAAACTATGAAAACTATTAAAATGCTGCTTCATAACTATAACATTTCCATACAACAAGGAAGCCATGGGTATATTAACCTATCCAGATGGAATTGTTTTGTCTTCCTACATCTACCTTGGGATTCAACCAAAGCTCTTAGCATTCTGGGTAGGTTTTATGAGAGGCAATCAAAATGCAAATAAGGCTGATTCTCACAAGAGATTTTAGTTGAAAGAAAATCAAAAGTCAAATCAAATCAGAAATGGCAAGTTTTCTATAGTCTTTAAGACTAATTCTTAAAAAACAACCAAAAGCACTTTTACGTCAGAATTGCCGAGTGTTTTCAACTCTTACTTACATTAACATCTGTCTGATTGCCATGATGCCTTGAGGTACATTCAACTATGCAACAGGAATAGCTTTCTAAGAATAGCTGGTGCCTACAGAAATAGTGATGGTATCATAAGATTCTTCTCTTCTAAACAGTGTTCTGCCATGAAGAATAGATGATGAGGGCAGAAAATTAAGAATCGAGACAAGGAACTAGTAAGGTAGAAAAACAAAGGCCAACAAAGGATCATCAAACAACAGGTTAGGAAGAGTATAACCTTAAGAGTTTACAGAGATGGACGTAATAAAATAAGGATGCCTTTGTAATGGGCAGATCGCATGAGTTTTTCAAATAGCCTTAAGTAAGTGTAACTGACATTAGAGGTATTCTATATATACCTATAGGTATATATAATAGGTATACTATATAATTTGATAATTTTAATATACTTTCATCTTTGAAGGCAGGATAAGAATCATGATAGTAAGTATACACAACAATCACCAGAAAAGTTATTATTTTGTCAAGAGAGCTGAGGACTGACTGATTCAAACTGGGCAGTGAGTAAGGACAAAACATGTTTAAGAGCAGTTCAGAAAGGACTTGCCAGAAATCTAAATGAGTGCATGATTCTCATACAGTACTTGCCCATCATCAAGATGAGCCATCTAATCATGAAAGCAAATATAATACAACACAGAGTACTATAAAATGCCAAACAGTGTGCTGGTAACTATGGAAGCACTAACTCCATAACTTTGAGCAATCAAAGGTGGTTTTAGTTCAACAATTACAACTTCATATAGGGCTATTAGGTCCATCTTCATTTGTCAATCTACTGGAATTTGAAATTACTTGGGAGACACACCTCTTGTGCATGTCTGAGGGTGCTTCTAAAACAGTTTAATTTGGAATGTGGTTGGAACTATTCTAAAAGGATTGTGAAACAGAATACAAGACTCATATCCACTCCCATCATTTTACTGCTGTCACATTGCAGCTATCATACCTTACCAAGCATGACGAACTAAATAATTGATGAACCATAAACAATTCTTCCTAAAGCTGTTTTGATCAATTATTTTGTCCAACTAACAATAAAGTAATTAATGTACATCACAACATGCAGACAACAACAACAAAATGGTAAAAATAAAGAATTAAATTGTATTTTAACACAAAGAACTTCTTTTCTTGGATTTTGAACACAGATTTTATAAATCTAATAAGCAAAGCAAACAGATAAAATCTGTATTTTAAAATACCATTAAGATATGATTTGCATTTTAAACTTATTATGTTTATAATCATATACCTTTCACTGAATCCCAACTATGTTGCTAGCTACTAAAAAAGAATACACATACACACTTTAGTGTTGATGGGAATGGTTCCTTTGAGGTCTAGCTCAAGAACTACCCTCCTATCTTTGAAACCTTTTTAAAAATAATTTATTAAATAATCTTGACTTCTGTTAAAAATCCTATTCATTATAGTTGCAGCCTGTATTGTATTACCTAGCATTTGACTATCATGGGTTCATTGTTCCAGAAAAATATATAAGTAAGGACAATGTGAAATAGGTAACCTAAAAGTAGTACAAGGAATAGGGGTTAAAGAAGTACAAAAGAGGGGCATATAACAATCTTTAATAGCTTTAAAAAAAAAGGCAGGAAGAGCACCACAACTCTGAGGCCAGCCAAGTCTATATTGTGATGTCTAGTCTCAAAAGTTTAAAAAGGGGGAAGGGGGTGCAGCACAGAGGGACACACACATTTTATTCCAGAACATGGGAAGTAGAGGTGGGTTAAGTTGCAAAATGACCGTGACTAATAATGAGACCCTGCCTTGGAGGGAGAAAGGGAAAGAGAAAGACTTATAGAATATCTACAATGAAGAACTGGGCCTATACTGAACAAAGAGTCATAAATGAAACAAGACAAAATGGCAAAAACTGGAAAGTAAAGGCGTTTGTTAGCCATATTAAGTTTCAACTTCATACATGGAGCAATGATAACCCTTGGAAGAATTGGAATGTATTTGTTCTTAATACATTTTCAAAAAGTAGGGCGAGCTTGGGAGATTTAAATGTTCAAAAACCAGTTTTAGAAGTTGGATAGA
This sequence comes from Apodemus sylvaticus, assembly GCF_947179515.1. Lineage (NCBI taxonomy): Eukaryota > Metazoa > Chordata > Mammalia > Rodentia > Muridae > Apodemus > Apodemus sylvaticus. The sequence goes on from NC_067482.1 coordinate 107,065,194, forward strand.
TAGCCGGGCGTGGTGGCGCACGCCTGTAATCCCAGCACTTGGGAGGCAGAGGCAGGTGGGTTTCTGAGTTCGAGGCCAGCCTGGTCTACAGAGTGAGTTACAGGACAGCCAGGACTACACAGAGAAACCCTGTCTCAAAAAACCAAAAAAAAAAAAGTTGGATAGATGGCTCAGAGCTTAAAAGATGATATACCAGGGAGCTTGAGAGATGGTTCGTTATTTAAGAGCACTGACTGCTCTTCCAGATGTCCTGAGTTCAATTCCCAGCAACCATATGGTGGCTCACAACCACCTATTATAGGATCCGATGCCCTCTTCTGGTATCTGAAGACAATTACATTGTACTCATATACATAAAATAAATAAATCTAAAAATAAAAGAAAAAGAAAGAAAGAAAGGAAAAGAGGAAAAGGAAAAAAGAAAAAGATGATATAGCAGTTGCAGAAAACTTGAGTTTGATTCCCAATACCCATATTAGGTGTAACTCCAGCTCTAGGGGAGACGATGCCATCTTCTGGCCTCAAATGCACAAGCCCATATACAGACACAAATGTATACATAGTTAAAAAGAAAGCAGTCATTCTTTAAAAACCATGCTAGGCATGTTGGTACATACTTATAAATAACACAAACACTGAAGATACTTGATGAAGTGGTGAAATGGTTTTGAAACTAGAAAAGGTTAATGGTTGTATAATACTGTGAACATAGATATGTTTATCTACTATTATTTGTATATATGTTGTTTATTACATTTGAACATAGTATATCTCATCTTAGTTCTTAAAATGACACAAATGTATTAAAATAGGAAACACAAGATGAGATACTTGTTTGAAAGGGGGAAACTTACTTAATGTTAAATTTCTACAGCACATATATGTTGTATATGTTGGGAGAGGGGCTGTCTTTGCAGAGTTATAGACTGTACTTTGGACCTTGCATACACTAGGCAAGTCTTCTACCACTGAGAGACATCCTCAGAATATATCAGGGTTTTTGCCAGAGAGGAAAGCAGGAAAACAAAGAAGCTAATATGTTTAACAGAGTAAATAGCCAACAATGATAAGTTCACTCTTCTACAGCATGGAAACACTATCTCAATTAAGGCCATTGGGTTCAAAAAAGAGAGCCAAAACCGTCTTCAGCATAAGCAGTAAAGATAACTAGAACAACACTAACAAGGTTAAGGTGGAAAAGTGCAAGTGGAAATTGTTTCTCTAAGGTTTCGATAGATAGAAAAATTACAGTAGCCATAGCCACGAGCAAATGAAATTCATGCAATCAAGTAGTTTTATTTGGTTGATTTTTCAGGTTTTTGTTTTGTTTTGTTTTGTTTTTTTTTTAAGGCACGATTTTGTCTTAGTGGGCCTGAAATTTGTATGTAGACTGGCTGGCCTTACCCTTTAGCCTCTTTGCTAAGACTACAGACATATGACACTATAATGGTTGTGGTTATTGCTGCTGTTGTTTTAAATAGGATCTTCCCTTGCAGCCCAGGCTATAGAATCAGACCTCGCTCTGAGAAATAATCAACTAATTTGGGGCAGGGGGAGAGGCATGAATCCACAAAAACTAAGAGTAAGCATAATAGTGTATACTCTCTGATTTCAGCTTTTGGAGGGTGGGAAAAGAAGATCCTGTCAGACATGTCTCTAAAAAGATGAGAGCATATGAAAAGTGAACAAACATGAATTATTAGGATCAATACAAATTCATAAAGTGTTTTTTTAAAAACTAGACTTATACACCAGAAAAGGTTCAGGGAAACAGTCATCTCAGTATGATGAACATTCCTAGTATCCACAATATGGTCTTCTAATACAAATTTACAGCTAACAGTGAAGCAGGGTTTTGGGAAGAAATGACAGATTCTAAGTCTGAGGCATAAGGAAAAAATATGTTAGGCTCTTCTCAATACTCAATAAAATGTGTTAGGCTCTTCTCAATACTAAATAAAACAAAAGCTATCAGTTAGAAGCCCCACTGGCTAAAAATGTTATGAGTTGAGTATTAGTATGAATAATAACCGTGAAGGATAGACAAATGTATTTCAATACATGAGTAACTAACATACACACACAAAACCAACCAGCCATGGCTGTTATAATTAGGTGCTAGTAAACCATTTTGTCATTTTGATTTGGGTCTTATCCCACAGCTGGCTTAATGCCAGCACTCAGGAGGCAGAGGCAGACAGATATCTGTGAGATCAAGGCTAGCCTGGTGTATAGAATGTGTTCCAGGACAGCCAAAGCTACAGAGAAAAAAGGATGGGAGGGAGGGATATACTTCTTCAACCATGTAAAGAATCAATCTCAGGTCAGCAGGCTTGGTAACAACATCTTTTCCACAGAGCCATCTCATCATCCAATTCTTGGCCTACCCTGTGCAAGCAATACATTATTTTGAAAACCAAAGAAAGTAGAAGAACCTTGCACTCTATTATCAAATACTGAAATAATAATTATGTTATCAAATAACAGCTCTCTCAAAAAACTCCAGTTATGCGATTGTTTATGGAGCCCCTGGGTATGGCTAAGTTGAACATGCCCAATTTTCTGAATTACTCAAACAAATTTAACTTTTCCTGATTCAAAAGACATAGCTTCTTCTTCCTCCTGTTTATCTTCCTACTTTAAGAAGCTGCAGAAATTTAAAGTTTGCCTTCTCTGGGTTTTTGGGTCTTGTTTTGCTTTTTTTCTTTTAAAGCAAGATTGTCCTCTGGCTTAAAAAATAAAAATACATTAAGCTGAAAAGTTTCAGAAATGTCACTTTATTACTTTTTCTACATTTTTTAAAATTTCTATGTAAAATGAATAAGCCAAATAAATCTTTAAAAGATAAAAGTCATTATTTTTGAGGTAATCTCATGTAGCAAAACTGAACCTGTTCAAAGCTCATAGTAAGAGTCAAATATAAAACGGGGCATGGTGGTGCACACCTGTAATCCTAGCACTTGGGAGGCAGAGGCAGGCGGATTTCTGAGTTCAAGGCCAGCCTGGTCTACAGCAGAGTGAGTTCCAGGACAACCAGGAAGAAACCTGTCTCAAAAAAACCAAAAAAAAAAAAAAACAAAACAAAACAAAACAAAAAAACCAAACAACAACAACAACAACAACAACAACAACAAAGAGTCAAATATAAAACACACAGAGAAACACGTTAAGAGAATCCCTGTTATGAATATAACTAATAGAAGCTACATGTGAGAAATTATAAGGACAAGACCTGGGATTGCAAGCAATTTTCTATAGAATCTAAACATTAAAGAGGTGAGAGATGTTTATGAGTTAACTGAATATATGAAATCTGACTAGATAACAGATATTAAGAAATATCTGCCAGGCAGTGGTGGCACATGCCTTTAATCTCAGCACTTGGGAGGCAGAGGTAAGTGAGCGAATTTCTGAGATCCAGGCCAGCTTAGTCTATATAACAAGTTCTAGGATAGCCAGGGCTATGCAGAAAAACCCTGTCTCAATAATAAACAAACAAACAAATAACAATGATGATAGTAATAATAAAAATAAACATTTTGGTTTTTTAGACAAGGTCTCACTGTCTGTCCCTAGATAGCCTGCTCTGCCTCCCTAGTGCCCCAGCACTAGGGTTAAAGGCAAAAACCATGACCCCAAACTTAGAGTCCCATCTTTACAGCAGATCCTCTTTGAATCTTTTTTTTTTAACTTTCCATCTTTGCAAGTTTCTGGCTTTCTGAGGTAAAAAGTCTCACTATGTAGTCCAGGCTAGCGTTGAATTTATAATCCTGCCTCAACTTAGAATTGAAATTACAGAAGTGCACCATCATGCCCAATTCTTTAAACCATTAAGGTAACATATAAAACCTTTTATCTAAATATTCTGTAGATTTTCTTAAGTAAATTATGATTTACCAAAATAATGTTACCACTCTATCACAGGAATTGCTACACATCTACTGTAATAGTGTTGAGAAACAGAAAAGAGGTGTGTTTTGTAATTACTGTAACTACACAAACAATCATTTCCTCAACCTTCATTAATAAATCAATATTGGAAAAATACCAGTGGTGGTTTGAATGAGAACAGCCCTCATAGGCTCATGTTCATATACCTGGTTCCCAGTTTGTAGAACTGTTTGGGAAGGATTAGGAGGTATGGCCTTAATGGAGGAGATGTGTCAGCAGCAGTGAGCATTGAGATTAGCACTGTGTCTCTTGCTTGCTGTTTAAGAGTCAAAGTCTCAGGTGTTCCTGCCACCATGCCTTTATTCAACCATCATAAAGTCTAATCTTCTGGAACTGTAGCCCAATTAAACACTTTCTTTTATAAATTGCCTTGGTCATGGTGTTTTTTCACAGTAATAGAAAAGTAACTAATAAAGTGATATATCAACAAACAACTGCAAAAATTTTATTACATTTCTACTATAGTTTTTTTTAAAGATCCAATCTAATAATCTTTATAGATTTCTAATCAACATTAAAACTGCTTACAATTAGAATATTTTTCTTTACATTTGAGTCATAGGCTACAGTGAGCTGACTTCCTAACTGGTTAAAAAAAAGGGGGGGGGGACCATGGAGCAGACAGGCAAAAAACAGTCATTCCATATTTATAAGACTTTCTAATATTCTGCCAAAAGGATTTTCTTCCTTAGAATTAACAGGTACATTCTACCACCTACATCTGACCATGGTGTGTCATTCTCAGGTTAAATAAAGCTGTTCTGTTGTCAAAGTCATCTAAATTCTCATTCTTTCTCTCTCCCTACAAACTTAAATGACTCTTATATTCTAAACATATCCTGATGAGTTTATCTAGACATATCCTGATGCCCTTTGTATGTTGTAGCTTGTGCTTAAATACAACATCATCAGCATACTTCTCTGCTGAAATCTGATGCAGCAGGAATTCCTGAGAACAGAAGACCATATACATTATATGGTATTATATGTCAGGACTAAGTCTGCATTTCAATTCTCCTTAGTCTTGCCAAATTTAGTCATCTCATTTTTTTCCCAAGCTTCATTTTCTTATCCATAAAGTAGGATAAAACCTATAGTGGTATTATAAAACAGAAAAATAAGATGTGTGCATATAAGTGCTTGAGTCTGGAAGGCAAGGACCAACAGCTGGTGGTTTCAGATTTGAGACAGGGTCTCTCGCTGAACTTTGAGCTCACTGATTTGACTAAATTGGCTAGCCAATGAGCTCCAGGGCTGCCCCCGGCCCTTCTAGCATTAAGTCCCTGCAGGGAATCTAAACTGGGATCCTCTCAAGCTTTGGAACAGGCAATTTACTGACTGAGCTGTTTCCTCATCACCAAAAGAAGACACAAAATATTGTCCTATCTTAGGATACATGTAGAAAATGTTAATTATCCATAGTCTTCCCATAGTCTAACAAATACAATGTTCTTTAGAATCTCAAGAACAGCCTCAGGAAGTAGAAGGAGGGTCTTTGAGTTGACGGGTAGTTAAGACAGCATGGAGAGCCGGGCGGTGGTGGCGCACGCCTGTAATCCCAGCACTCTGGGAGGCAGAGGCAGGCAGATTTCTGAGTTCGAGGCCAGCCTGGTCTACAGAGTGAGCTCCAGGACAGCCAGGGCTATACAGGGAAACCCTGTCTCGAAAAAACCAAATTAAAAAAAAAAAACAAAAAACAAAAAACAAAACAAAACAAAAGAATCTCAAGAACAAGCCTATACCTTCGCTACCACCTTTTAAGAAAAATACTAGGCAGCTCCAAACATCATCCAAACTATGTTTCTAATGAGAGTTGCTGTGAGCCCTCCACCCCTGACTCCCTGCTTACAGTAAAAATGTTCTAACTTCCAATATTCCTGAGGGAAGACTTTTTTCCTCACCATTTGTAAACCTACAAGACATCTATTAATACATGCTTAAACCTGTATTAAAATGTTTACTAAACTCTGTCTGCTTCATAATATGCTGTCTAGTCCTGACTTCTTTTCAAGTCAAATTCACAAATGCTGGTTTGGCCTGAGTCAATTTTCCTAAAACTCTTTGGGAATATGTTAGGCTGCTGAGGTCGACAGTGTGAAACTGCCTCCTTTACCTGTATCTCAAAACGCTGACAATAAGATACTGTATAAGTTTACTTTTAAAATGTAGTTTAAAAAATAAAAATGACTAACTATAAAAGTTGAAGCTAGAGAAATGTCTCAGTGTTTAAAAGTCATATATAAGCTTTCCGTAATAAATACAGCCTAAACTAATTCACAAGAAAATAAAAATATAGAATAAATAGAACATATTTGAGCAAGAAGTACTAAACTTAAAGCAATAACATGGGCATCTAGGAGAAGGAAATCAAGTAAAAAAAAATGTGGGCAGAAGAATCAAGTTGGTCTCAGATTTATTTCTCCATAACAATGCATAGCTGGTAGTGACAAAACTACAGAATTCTAAAGCAAAGTGTGATACAAAGAATAAGGAAGTCAAAGAAATCAAACTAGGATGAACAAGATTGTGGATGAACCTTAGAACTTGTTTCTTAAATTTTTTTTCTTTTTTACATCATTTATAGTGTGAACATGTACACTGCACCATACTGTACATGTGGAAGTTAAAGGACAGCTTGCAGGACTTAGTTCTCCCTTTCTACCATATGAATTGAATTTAGGTGGTCAGGCTTCGGGACAGGAACCCTTACCCAGTGACCCATCTCTCTGGCCTGCTTCTTGTACTGCTAAAAATGAATTTTGTAATCCGAAACACAAATAATAATTACTGAGTCCACACAAACACCCAAAACTAAAAATATTACCACAAGCCTAAAAATATACACGATTGCTCAGCAGTTAAGAATATTTATTACTTGTGAAGGTACCTAGGTTTGGTTCCAGCAACCAAATCGTGGCTCATAGCCATCTGTAACTACAATTTTCAGAGATCAGATACCCTCTTCTAGACTCTATGTGCACCAGGCATGCACAAAATATACAAAAATATATGCAGGTAAACCATACATAAAAAAATTAAAAGGCAAATTAATACATATGTATGTGTACTTTTATATATATACATAGATTGGTTCAATCTCTGTAACTGCATGGACTGATGATTTGGTCAAGTACAAGAGTACTGTTTTTATCTAAAAATTAAATTGATGAGTACCAAAATAATTTGGCTGGATATTTTTTGGTTGAGACAAGCATGACATGAAAACTTAAGTCACATAGGTCAGAAGAACAGTCACCTATACAGAAATATATCACCTTGAATAATAAAGTAAAAATACTTATATGATTAAGTAGTAATCTATTTTCATGTAACTATAGAATATTTATAAAAATACAAACAGTATACAAAACAAACACTCAAATATATGTATTCTAAAACACTGTTGAGAGAGCTAGAGCAATGACTCAGTAGGCAAAACACTCATACATATGATGTAAAATCATTCTTTTGAGAGGAGGGAGTGAGGGAGGGAGAGAGTGTGGGAAGGAGGGAGATGGAGAGAGGAGGGAGAAGGAGAGGGAGGGACGGAAGGAGGGAGGAGAGAGAGAGAGAGAGAGAGAGAGAGAGAGAGAGAGAGAGAGAGAGAGAGAGAGAGAGAGAGAGAGAAGAGAGAGAGAGAGGGCATTGAGAGCTAGAGAGCTGGTTCAACACCTAAGAACACTTACTATTCTTGCAAAGGACCCAGGTTCAGTCTTAGCATCTATGTGGCAGCTCACAACCACCTATAACTAAAGATCTAAGAGGTCCAATAACCTTTTCTGGCCAAGGGTGGTACACTTACAAATATCCAGGCAATATAATCATACACACACAATAAACCTATTTAAAAAAAAAATCAAGCCAGGTGTGGTGGTACAAGCCTTTAAAGCAGAGGCAGGCAGATCTCTGAGTTCAAAGCTAGACTATTCTACAGAGCAAGTTCCTGGACAGCCAAAGCTAGAGATTTCAACAGCCCCTACCCCTGCAACTCTTCCACTACTTCTTAGACCTAGGTATATGGGAGAAAATAATCTAAGCTAAGCATCAGGCCATACCAGGTTCAATACAAGGCATATCAAGTAAGACAGTATTTGAACCAGCTATGATACACTCTATTATGGTTTAAAAATATATGAAACATCATGTATGTTCACGCGTGGAGCATTTGGCCACCAGCTGGTGCTGCTGTTTTAGGAAGTTGTGAAAATTTGAGGATTGTGGCCTAACTAGCAGAAGTGGACTGGTGAGACAAGGCTTTAAAGGTGATAGTAATTTCTGGTTCTAGCACAAATGCTCTGAATCCTGATCCATTAGGCTATAAAGAGCTCCAGGAAAGTGATCTATCTTCCTGCTGCAACACTATTCCTGACCATGAAAGACTATACTTTTTAAAACCATAAGCAATTGGGTGGGTGGTAGGCGGTAGAATCTTGGTGGGGGGGGGAGGAGAAATAGAACCATGATCCAAACAAAACGAACTTTTCCTTAAGATGATTCTGTATTGATCATAGCCACAAAGAAAGTAATGAATATACAGATGCATATTGATTCACTTTCTGGTATATCCCTCTATCATGCTTTAAATTCATTTTCAAATCTTTTCCATCTAAGGTGATGGAAATAATATACTTCTGTGATCCGAATCATGACCGACTTTATCCCTTATTCACTTTCTAGTAATAAAAGGGAGAGTTCTGACCATTCAGAAATGGTATACATGCAATCAATATACTCTTTACTGAAAGGTATTCTGGGCCTTTTCACCATTAAGAAGCTTTGAAGAAAATAAGACATTATATAAAAACAATGAGTATAGGCAGGAGGCCTAGGAAAGCACATGAAACAAAATAAAAGAGCAAAAGGGAATGAGGGGATGAAAATATATGTGGCCATTATGGACGAAGTATGGAGGTTCTTCATAACCTCAAAAACTAGGACTGTCCTATCCAGCTACATCAATCCTATGTATATACCCAAAAGAATCCAAAAACAGCATTACCACAAAAGGTACCTGCGCGCATAATACTTACTGCAATTCTATTCACTATTAAAGATACAAGTCAGCTTAAATGTCCATCAATAGATGAAGACAAATAAAATGTAATTATGTCTACAAAATGGAATTTTATTCAGCTATAAAGGATACAATGGCTTAAAGGGCAAAGTACTTGTCATACAAGACCAACAGCAAATTTAATAAGCAGAATCAACATGAAAGTGAAAGAAGAAAAACAACTTGACAAACTTGTTCTCTGACTTCTACAGGCACTCTGTAGTACAACTGTGCAAATACTTACCCATAAAATATAACAGTTTCAAAAAAGTAATAATTTAACATTTTAAAAAAGGAGTGAAATATGTAACTTGCAAGATAATAAATGGAAATAGAACCCATCATATGTTGAGTGAAATAAGCTAAACTAAGATAAATATTTAATGTTTTGTCTTAAAAATCTCTCAAGACTTTATTATGCATGTATATGTGCACATAAGTATATTTGCATGTGTTTGTATATCATGAATATAGAAGGAATACTATTTGAGAAGTGGAAGGAAACAAGCAGTAGGGGAGAGGAAAGAGAACAATAGAAGTGGTCATAGTGCAAGTGCGAAAACCAAAACAACTTAACAATGAACAAAGCCATAAAAAAAAGCACACATTAAGATTGTTTTCATGGGACTGGAGAGATGGCTCAGCAGTTAAGAGCATTGACTGCTCTTCCAAAGGTCCTGAGTTCAAATTCCAGCAACCACAAGGTGGTTCCCAACCATCTGTAATGAAATCTGATGCCCTCTCTTCTAGTGTGTATGAAGACAGCTATAGTGTACTTAGATATAATAAATAAATCTTTTTTTAAAGAAAAGATTGCTTTTATGTTAGCTCAGTGGGCTCATGCTAACATACATAAAGGCAAAACACACATACACATAAATTTAAGCCAAAAAAAAAAAAAACCCTCAGCTGGGAGGTAGTGATGCAAACCTCTATTTGCAGTACTTGGGAGGCAAAAACAGGGCTATATCTTGAGTTCCAGGCCAGCCTGATCTACAGAGGGAGTACCAGGACAACCAGGGCTACACAGAGAAACGAACACTGTCTTGGGGGTAGGGGAAAGGAGATTGTTTCTATGCAAGAGAAAAGTGAAGGTGAAGATGATTTACATGTTTTCTGAAAACAAGTGGTAATTTGCCCCACAAATTTATAGACACAATCAATATGGACACTGCTGAGCACTGCATGAAGAACAGTTGTTCAGTATCTTCATAGTTCTAAAAGACAAAAGATAAGTTGCAAAGCAAGCCATGAATTATTTGAGAAGATTAAAAACTATACCTGGAGGCTAAGAGGATGGTTCCACACTTGACTTATAAGCACCAGAACCTAAGTTTGATCCCAGAACCCACAAAGAATTACCAGGGTTACAAACGGCACATAGTTAGTTGTAATCCTAGTCTTGAAGAGGCCAAAACTAGAGAATTCCTGTGGCTCTCTGATCACCTATCTCAAAGGAAATAGAAAGTGTCCTGAAGACAACATATAAGGTTGTTCTCTGGCCTTCACATGCACACATATGCACTGGCATGTTATGTGTACATACACATATACACTTTTTTTAAAATAAAAAAAATATTTTTTGAGACAGGGTCTCTGGCTGGCCTTGAACTCAAGAGATCCACCAGCCTCTGCCTCTGAAATGTTGGGATTAAAAGGATATACCATCATCCCCAGCCTTAAGATATTTTTAAAATAATCCATAAGGGGGACTGGACAGATGGCACATTGGTCCTTGCTGCTCTTGCATAGTATACAGCACACACATGGAAGCTCACAATCACTTGTAACTCCAATTCAAGGGAACCCAATGCTCTTTTCTGGCTTTCTTAAGACACTAGGCCTACACATGGTATGTATGTATACATATATACACACATACATGCAGGCAAACCCTCATTGTTAACAAATAATTCTTAATATATAATTAACTTTTAGAAACCTACAGGTAAACACTGTAGCACAGAAAGACCTATAATTCCAGCAACTAGCAAGCCTGATGGAGAATACCTAGGGTTCAAATCCAATCTGGGCTACAGAGTGAATTCAAAACCAGTTTTGGCGTTAGAAAAGAGGAGGGAGGGAGGGAGGGAGGAAGGGAGGGAGGGAGGGAGGGAGGGAGGGAGGGAGGGAGGGAGGAAGGAAGGAAGGAAGGAAGGAAGGAAGGAAGGAAAAGAAAGAGAGAGAGAGAAAGAAAGAAAGAAAGAAAGAAACAAACAAAGAAACAAAGAAACAAAGAAACAAAGAAACAAAGAAACAAAGAAACAAAGAAACAAAGGGGAAAGACAGAATGCCCCTCTAGCTCTTGCAAACTTGCCTAGCATGTTTAAGGACATAGGTTCAACCCCTGGTACCACAAAGCAAACAAATCTACAAGAATATTTAAAAGTCAGTGATAAAGCAGTTTATACAGTTAGCACAACTGTAATAGACTTCCCAGCTAATTATAGAAAACAATTATTAAACATGAAAATATTTAAAAAATAAATTTGGGGAATCTGGAGAGATGGTTCAGCAGTTAAGATCACTGAGTGCTCTTCCAGAGGTCCTGAGTTCAATTCCCAGCAACCACAGGGTGGCTTACAACCATGTGTAATTGGATCTGATACCCCCTTCTGGTGTGTCTGAAGACAGCTACAATGTGCTCATATATTAATTAATTAGCTAATTAATTAATAAGTCTATCTTTTTAAAAAAAGGTGAATTTGAAGTAGTGAGATGGCTCAGTAGACTGCCACCAAGTCTGATGATCTGAATTCAAGCCCTGAAACCATTACATGGTAGAAGGAAGAGTACCAATTTCCACAAGTTGTCCTCTAACCTCCACATGAGCACATTAAACACACAATAAACACAATGGGGTGGTTTAAACTAAAATGTCCCCAACAGGCTCATGTATTTGAATACTTGGTCACCAGCTGTTGTTGCCATTTTGAAGATGTTATGAAAACTTTATGAGATTTGACTTTGCTAAAAGAAGTCTATCACTAAGAGATAATTCCTATTTTGGCCATGTGCTGCTATGTTCCACAGCCCCACACCCTTGACATTATATTCTTCTGGAACCACAGTCAAAATAAATTCTTCTCTAAGTTGCATTTGGCCAAGGTATTTTATCACAGCGAAAGAAAACTAATACATGGATAAATATAACAAAAAAATTTAAATGAATTTACAATCCCAACAAAAAATTTACAAAGTCTTCTAGTGGAAACACATGTGGAAATAAACATAGTCTAAGAATTTGAATAGGCCACCATAAACCAAGTTAGAGTAAGAAAGGAAAAAACTTGCACAACTGTTTTAAAAAGTAAAGGACTTTCTGTGCCTCTATTCTCTTATGGGGTGTAACCAAATTTCTTTGACAAACCAAACCCGTCCTCTAAAATTTTACTGTATCTCAATCCTATTCGTCCTCTACTGATCTGGACTCCTGACATTCTCACGTTGCCTCACAGTTTCTTCCATCATTAAACCCTTCCAAATTGGAGGGCAACTCTTCAAGACATGGAATGAGACAAAAGAAAGTGAAACCATATGATTTAAGACAGGGCATTTATAGAGAAGTTAAACATTGTATGCAGCAAGGACACTCCTTAAATTGTGGGAGTAAACTACTCAAAACACCTTCAAGAAGTCCTTGAAACTCATTAGATTCACTAGGCTCCTCTTTTCCCAAGCATATGCATAATGTAAAGACTGCTGAGAGTTACTCTCACAGATTCTGAATTACCTAGAAGAGGCAGACACCAGCTAAAATGAATGCCCCCAGGGGGAGGGGGACGACGACTAGAAAGGACACCCCCAAATTGCTGAACTGCTATCAGGTTATAAAATGAAGCCCAGGTTTACAATTTTCATGAGCTGTCACCCGTGTGGGTGGCTTTATTGATATAGTGTCTTCTGAGTCATTTCTGCTTTATCACTGACTTTTAATTTAAATATTCTTGTAGGTTTGTTTGCTTTGTGGTCACTTTTGAGCCCCCCATAAAAAATTTTTTAAAAGCTAGGGTGGTGGTTCATGCCTGTAATCTCAGCACTCAGGAGGCTAAGACAGAAAGATCTCCAAGCCAAAGCTGAGAGCTACAAATTAAGTTTTGGGCCAGCCTAAGCAAAGACTTTCTTTATATTTATGTGAATATATCTATGTGAGTTCCTCCTGTAGCTTCTATGGCACTTCTCCCTATGTAAAATGTTCTTTTTTTTTAAGATTTATTTATTTATTATATGTAAGTACACTGTAGCTGTCTTCAGAAGACACTCCAGAAGAGGGCATTGAATCCCATTACAGATGGTTGTGAACCACCATGTGGGTGCTGGTATTTGAACTCAGGGCCTCTGGAACAGCAGTCAGTGTTCTTAACCACTGAGCCATCTCACCAGTCCCAGAAAGGTTCATTTTAATCTCATTGATAAAGACATTGAAAACAGAAATAACTTCACATGGATACAAACATTAAATTCCCCTAACCTGCAAGCCATTCTTTACAGAGTGAGGAAATCAAAGCCTCCATTAGAATAATGGTGGTTACTCTGGCTGTCCTGCTAAGAAACAAAGCTAGAGTATTACAATGCTGAGCAAACTTAGAAACACATTTTATAAATTAATTTTTAAATAAATGTAAATACATATTTTTAAGTAAACAAGTAAATTATAGGATACTGTTTCAACATATTTGGGTATCTATTAAAAGTACTTTAATACCTTGTGTGTACTGTTTAAAAGCCTTCCCTGAATTGAATGATTCAGTAAGCATGATAATGGTAAGTGTGCAGTGACCTAACAAATATTAACTAACAAAAGATACAACAATGTCTCAGATCCTGTTCTAAATTCATTGTCCTGTTCCCTGATCATAAGAGGTGAGGTGAAAAAAAACAGAAGCAAAGGAAGCCGACCTGTAAAACCTTTCTAAAGCAACCAAAACTTTTAAAGCCTATCTTCTTGACTTAGAAATGGCTATTCCTAGAAGAGAAATAACTGGAACATAAAAATATTTTCGCTGGAAAAATTCAATAATAATTCAAGTAATTTTAATTACAACTTTAAAAACTCAAAATGAAAGAAATATTATAGTACCAGGATATGAAAAAAAATTACATACCTATTTAGTATACTTTGAAAGAGTAGATGCTGACATGAGAAAATTTAGTTGTTTGAAGAATGAAATATGGCAAATATATCATCTATCTCTTTAAAAAACAGAAAGTGGGTTGCAAAGATGGCTCAGTTGTCAAGATCACTTGTTGCTCTTGCAGAGAACCTGGGTTCAGTTCCCAGCATTGGCATAGTGGCTAACAAGCATCTGTAACTTCAACTCCAGGTCATCTGACAGCCTCTTCTGACTTACTTGAACTCCAGGCACACAGGTGTACAGACATACATTCAGGCAAAGCATTCATGTATGTAAAATAACAAATCTTCAAAACATTTTAATAGCAAAACAAAAACTAAATTCTTCAAGTGTATATATATAAAAAAAACCCTTTTGACCTAATATTCTAGTCTATTATTCAAGAGTTCCAAAGTGCCAATATGAACCTAAGCCAATAAAAATTCTTAAATTTTTTTCAAAAACTACATAGTTTGCCCATGGTTCTGAAGGATGGAGACAGATAGAAGAACATGAACTGGTCAGCAAAGTGTAGGGAGCAAAATCCTCACAGAGGGGCTGAGGCGAAGGAGGAAGGCTAAATCTTCTGGGCAGAACCCCAGAGAGGCGCCAAGTCAGTGACCAATGAACGAGGAAGGTCAGTAGTGAGAAGTGGGACTGAAAACATCTGTCATAGCAAGAAGTCAAGAGAGAATGTCTAAAGTTGATAAACCAAAAACACAGACACTATAAACATATCATTTAGAAGCATGGAGTTAAATCCCCAGGAAATCTGAACCAAAAATATTTTATGAAAGCAGTTGTCCCTAGGGAGCAGCAACAACTCTTTAGTAGCAGTTTATTAGTAGAATTTTAGGTATTTAATTTTTAGCTTTTATTATTTGTAATTTACATTTTATTCATTTTGTCTGAATATACAACCAACATTTTACTTATTAAGTCAGGGCTATAACTTATTTGACAGTGTTAGTCACCGACAAGATGTGGAATCAAACAAATCTACCGTAATTTGACCAGAATTCCTTTCTCCTAACAGAAACAAAAAATAGTATTGTTAATAAATGTATCGTTTCAGTTATAAAACATTTGCTTATATGTGTATATGTGTATATATGTGTATACTAAAATGCTAGCCAAAATACCTTGCTGTTATTTTGTTTTGTTTATTTTATGAGACAGGGTGTCTGTGTGTATCTCTGGCTGTTCTAGAACTTGTTCTACAGACCAAGCTGACCTCAAACCCAGAGATCTGCCTATGTCTGCTTTCCCGAGTGCTGGGAAGACTTCCACTTCCACCTAGCCTACCTTACTGTTTCTATGATCAATTTAGCAGCCAGAGAAACCCCTATAAACCTAAATCGTGTTGCTGTTCATATGGAAGCCTAATCTCACTTGGTGAGGGCCTTAAAAAGTCCTTCAGAATTTACCAGTATCTCACTCCCACCTTCTGTCTCTGGGTTCAGCTACTCTATCATTTTCCTGCAACATTCTCATCTATATCCCCGTTGCAGATGCTGCACTTGTGGTACCCTTCACACATTCACATTCACTCCCTCACCAAGCATTCTTAAATGTCACCCTAACTTTAATTATGACTCCCATGTTCTTAGGAAATGTAAACTTTTCCTTTCCACTTAGTATTCTACTACATTTTATTAATTGTGTTTAACTCCTTTACTTCACCTAGAATGCTAGTTTGAAGGAACATGAATTTTTGTTTATTAAAGCCCCAGGATCTATTATCTATGGCAATAAGTGTTTGACAAGCTAATGGTTGGTTAAAAACAAAACAAACAAACAAAGAAACAAAAAAAAACCCAGAAACATCACAGGAAGCAGTCACAATATTGATAAGTAAAATAGTTTAGAATCCTTAAGAAATTCTGAGACGTATATTTGCACCTCAGGGGGAAGAAGACAGACAGAGAAAATTAACACAAACTTGCTCATGAGAGAGCCTGCTCCATTAACAAGTGAAATGGCCTTTTTTATTCAAAGTCAGAGTAATAATCTCACACATTAACAACAACTAGTCACAGTCCCATTGTCCACTACAGCCTTCAAGTCTGAATAAAGATCAGGAGCACATTGTTCACCATCTTCAGTTCCCCACCCAGAACAAACACAAAGAACAAATTGGTACTCTGGAGAAATTCTTACAAAAGAACTTTTCATTGTGGTACACATGAATGATAGAGAATACATCAGTCATAACATCAAAGAATTTCATCTATTCTGCAAGGTAACTTACTCAATAAAAAATAACCTTTATAGACTTTTAATGACTATAAGTAAAAAGTAATTAATCATAAGTAAAAAATAATTAATCATCCTTTATTGATACACAGAAACATACACAACAAACAGAATTCTACTATGCGCAAGCAGTTTATACATCTTCAGAAAGAATTATGATTGAGCTTTTACCAAATCTCAAGTCATTAACAAAACACAAAATCTGACACAAAGACTTAATCAAAATCATTTGTTTTTGTGTTCACAGAGAATAGATTTTGACATGGCTACTCTATAACTGTTTTGAACCCATCTTCTCAAAAACAACATAGCTTCACCTTTTGACATTACAAGTACTAAAAGCATTTGTAAATAGAAGGTAAATTGAAAAGCCTGCTCACAGACATACATAACAAAACTGAATGAACAAAACAAATCCACATTATAAGTAGTAGTCCTAATACTGAAGAGAACAAACTTAGTAAAGATTATCAAGAAAATAACATATCAGAACAGAGCAAAGGAAGCATTTAGTAAATAATGAAATGGAGCCGGAAATGAAGATGGGCAATTATATAACTAATGCTTAAGAAAGAATTCCAAAAATTAAAGCATATAAGATATCTAAGAAATTTTCCTGAACCCACCGATCGAGATGGCTTACCACTAACAGGAAAAATGTAATAGAGAATCACACCAAGAGCGAGATACAGTCTAATAAAGTTACTGAACCTCAAGGATAAAGAAAGCAATCTGCCAATACCCAGGCAGAAGTAGGTCACCTACAAAGGGGAAAAAAAAGTCAGGCAGGTCCCAGACTTCCCTATAGTAACCCTATAGGCCAATAGATAGGGGAACAGTCTGTTGGGTTTTAAGGAAAAAGAAGTGTAGCTCCAATTCTGACTTTTAATTTAAATATTAAAATATTGTCAGACAAAACATCCTTTCACTTGAAAGCCATGAATAGTACTTCAAAGCTAAGAATGCTGAGAATATTGCCTTCAGGCAACCGCTCTCAGAAAAGATACTTGATAAATATAATCGACTGAAGTGTATTAAGGCTTCGGCTTTTCAGTAACAACAGTTTACTGTACAGGTCAAGTACAAACAGCAAAGGACCATCATTCTAAAATGCACTCAATTTCACGTTTTAGCTTATTTGAAATCAGCATCCATATTACAACTGATGATGATGTGGTTTGACAACATTTATCCATGTTAGCAGTTTATTACATGTTGGCTTTATTAAAGGAAAATAAACCATTAAAAAATTGATGGTATCCTAAACAAAATGAAATAAAGTATTTTTGTAAGATGAGAAGAACAATGAGAGCAAATTAAAAAGTAATTTTAAAAGATGATAAAAAACCAGGCAGAAACACAAGCAACAACAATAAAAAATGACTAATATTACAGAAGTAAACCCACATTATGTGAACAAGTAAAAGCATTTTAAATTGGGTCCCCCCCAACCCCCCCCAAAAAAAACCAAAAAAAAACTAATCCTGATCCAACTACATGGATCCATCTACAGGGTCTACATGAGACAAACCTAAAAGGGTGACTTTGAGAAGTTAAAAGTAACAGTTAGACAAAAAATGTATCAGGCAGATATAAACATTTTTGAAACCCATTAAAGAAAAAAACAATGAAACATTGAGAGCCAAAAGACAGAGTCACTTTTTCTAGTGATCAAACTCCAGCCAGACATCGTGACCAACACCTCTTATCCCAGACTTCTAGAAGGTAGAAGCAAATAGATTCAGAGTTCAAGGCCAGCCAGGGATACAACATGGTAAAACTTCCAACATTTTTTAAGACCCACAATCTAAGTCCTTTCAACTGATCATAAATTAAAATTAAGTACTGAGCATTCAATTAAATGTTAGAAAATAAAAAGGCTAAAAAACAGAATAAAGGAATTTCAAGATGTCTTAAATTACTTAGAGAACAGATGCCTCCATAATTTTAACTCTCACTGGAGCTGAAGCCAGTGAGAAGTCTAGGCAGGTAAGGGTGTTTTGTTGCTAAACTTTGGGACTTGAGTTCAAAACCGAGAACTGATTTCCACTACACATGTGCCCATGGTACACATAAGCTCACATACACACAAACCTACACAAAATAAATGTGTAATTAAAAGCAACATGTGACAGCACACACCGTGAATCCTAGTGCTCTGGAGGCATAAGTAGGCTGATCTCTTTGGGGCCATCTCAGTCTAACAAAGGAAATACCAGGCCAGCCAAGCCTACATAGTTAAGACTCAGTGTTTCAAAACAATAAAGGAGCTATATTTGATGGCTCAATATTTGAGATGGCTCAATATTTGAGAGCACTGGTTTTTCTTCCATAGGACCCAGGTTCAATTCCCAGCACCCACACGGTTGTCTGTAGTTCCAGTTTCCAGAGAATCTGACACTCTCACACAGGCATACATGCAGGGGGAAAAATCTAGGTGAGGTGGTACACACCCTTGATCCCAGCACTCAGGAGGAAGAGACAGGTAGATCTCTGAGTTAGAAGCCAGCCTGGTCTTGAGTAATTTCCAGGACAGCCAGAACAACTCAGAGAAATCCTGTCTCAAAAAAATAAGTGTTTTTTTTTTTTAAGTTAAAGTTCATCATTAGCTACATAGTGGGTTGAAAGTCAGTCTGAGCTATATGAGACCCTATTTCATATATTGATAAATAGAAAATACAAATATCAACTTATTTCCCCATCAGTTTGATATTGTAAGGGTGGAGTGTTTACTGAATCATGAGAGCTAGAAGTTCAGATCATAGTTACCCACATAACAAGCCAGGTATCCTGCACACACATGTAACTTACCCCAGCTTCAAAAGAATCACTGAAGCTTACTGACTTACACCCTGGCCAAAAAAACATGAGCTCTAAGTCCAAGGCCTTTTTGGAATAAGTGTGGTCTCGTTAGAGGAGTGTGTCACTAGGGCTTTGGCTTTGAAGTTTCAAATGCTCAAACAAGACTCAGTGTTTTTCTCTTTCTGCTGCCTGCCAATCCACATGTAGAACTCTCAACAACTCTTAACACTATGTCTACATGCCTGCCTGCAATCATGTGTCCCAACATGACAATAGACTAAACAAGCTCCAATTAAATGCTTTTTTTTTTATAAAGAGTTGCCATGGTAATGGTATTTCTTCACAGCAACAGAAAACTGATACAGGCATACAATGACAGACACACACACACACACACACCCCTCTTTAAAAATTCTGTGAGTAGAATAGGTAAACAGTGTGTAAGAGCATCTGATGCGCAAACATGAGAACCGATGTTTAAGTCCCCAACACCAACAAAAAAGCCAGGCAAGAGCCAAATGTATCTGAAACCTGAGTGTGGAGTAGAGACAGATGGGTCCAAGAAGCAAGCTGGCCAGATAGCCTAGGCAAAAGAAGAGGTTTGTTGGGCTGGGTAGCACACATCTTTAATTGTAGCACAGCAAAGACAGGCAGCTAGCTATTTGTAAAAATCTAGACCAACCTGGCCTGCACAAAAGTTTCAGCTAAGTGAGGGCTACATGGTGAGAACCTGTCCCCTCGCATCATAAGAAAGAGAGGGGGGTAAGGAGGGAGGGAGGGAGGGAAGAGAACAAAAGAAAAAGAAAGAGAAAGAAAAAGAAAAAGAAAGAAAAAGAAAAAGAAAGAAAAAAAACCTCTTCATGCCTGTGGTACATTTTCACTTTGCTATTTGGTCCTTGTGCTGATTAAGTTTTAAAAAAAATTATTTTAAAACTTTCTTTCTTTAAGGACTGTCTTAAAGTTTGGTTTGATACTGCAATTTTTTTGAGGAAAATATTTGCTTTCATTCACACAGTTTGAAGGCATAACATCCATTAAGATTAAAAAAAAAGTCAGTGGCAAGAATCTAAGGTGAGGAAGACACAGTGGCAAGAATCTAAGGCAACTGGTCATACATACAGTGTCTACCACAGTCAAGAAATAGAACAGAGAAACATTAATGCTATAGTTCCTACAATTCTTTAATAAAATTTTTATTCACAGTATTTCCTTCTATACTTAAACTTTTTACAGTCTATGTTCCTGAGCTTTTCAAGCATGTTCTCTTCCATAATTTTATCAAAGTACATTTTATATATGTTTGTGCTTCACTTTCCCCTTTTCCTTTACATAAACCATAAAATTTTTTGAGACAATGTTACTGAACACTCCTGGCTAGCTTGAACCTTGAAATGTAGACCATTTCCTTCTGCCATTCAAGTGCTGGTTAACTTACAAACTTGTAAGAACTCATTGGGGGATTGAGATATATACGCTGCTTTGAAATTTTTCCTTTATTTGTATTTAATTTTAACTTGAACTATTTATATCCTGTACAGACAGATACTACTCTTTCCTATCTAAAAGAGCACACTGTTAACTGAAATATTGCCTACAAATGTAGTCTCCTCATTAATATTGGCATTGTAATTTTTTTGTCTTCCTTACAGCCCTTCCCTTATATCAATGTTTTTGTAGACTACAGGATCCATTTAACTCATTTA
Organism: Apodemus sylvaticus; assembly: GCF_947179515.1. Taxonomy (NCBI): domain Eukaryota; kingdom Metazoa; phylum Chordata; class Mammalia; order Rodentia; family Muridae; genus Apodemus; species Apodemus sylvaticus. The sequence goes on from NC_067482.1 coordinate 107,086,073, forward strand.
CAATAAATACTGTTTTTCAAATGTTGACATTTTATTAACAAATGAAGTATTTTGGAAAGCATTAATTCATTAAAATAATTTAGTTCTGTGGGTATACTTAAAATACTATATTTTACTAAAGATTGTTTGCTTAAATTATTTATGTTTACTTGTGTCCACCTGTGAACATGCAACTTTGAGTGTGTAGAGGTCAGAGGACAACTTGTGGAAGTTAGTTCCCTCCTTCTACCATGAAGGTTCAGACAAGCTATGCTTTAAACTCTATAAGGCTTGGTGACAAGTAAGTGCCTTTATCTACTGATCCATTGTTCTCTCAAATAGCATTTCACATATCTTTAACTACTTTTAAGTTATTGGCCTTTGATTCAAATCCAATTCTTCTCTAATTGTCCTCTTTAAGTTTCCAACCTCTCTGTGGTTTTTTTTTTGTTTGTTTTGTTTTTTTTGTTTTTTGGTTTTTTTGTTTGTTTGTTTGTTTTTGGATTTGGTTTTTTTGAGACAGGGTTTCTCTGTATAGCCCTGGCTGTCCTGGAACTCACTTTGTAGACCAGGCTGGCCTTGAACTCAGAAATCCGCCTGCCTCTGCCTCCCGGAGTGCTGGGATTATAAGCATGCGCCACCACTGCCCGGCTATTCTCTGTGTTCTTTAAAGAGGTTTTGACCCTAGATCTTCTTTACAAATCTACCTTAGACCTATCACTTCTTTCCCAATAACCCAACAGAAACCTCACTAAGATCTATCTGATTCTCCTTTAACCACTATCTCTCTAAAATATGTCCTGAGCTTATACACTAAACTGATACTGAGTTTAACTTTCTACATGTTTTAAAAAAGACATTTAAAATTTTTATGTGTAAGAGTGTTTTGCCTGCATGTATGTCGGAATAACACATGCTTATCTGGTACCAGAGGAGCCCAGAAAAGTGTGTCAGATCCCTTGGGACCAGAGTTACAGACAATTGTGAGCTATCCTGTATGTAGGTGGTACTGAGAATGAGGCTAAGTCATCTGGAAGAACAGCCAGTGCTCTGAACAACTGAGCCATCTCTCCAGTCTCTTAAAAAAACTTATTTTTATGATGTTTAATTATGGGGATGGAGTGAGAGGTGTAAGTGCAAGTCCCCAGAGAGTCTAGAAGAAACCATCAAATCCCCTCAATCTAGACTTACAGGCAATTATAAGCCATCTCATGTGGGTGTTGGCAAACTGAATTCCAGTCCTCTGAAATAGTAAGCACTCATAACTGCTGAGCCAAGTATCCAGTCCCTAATTTTCCGTATCCTAGTTTAAAATAGGAATGAGTGCACATATTCAAAGTCAGGGAGACTCTAGATAGACTTCCCAAGTATTTCCTGTTTCCAACTCTACAAAACGTATGTGACCTGCTCCAGCTTTACAATCAATCCTACAACTATAATTACAACTTTTTTGTTGGTGGTGGTATTGTTTTTGTTTTTGGACTTGGGGTTTTTGAGACAGGGTTTCTCTGTATAGCCCTGACTGTCCTGGAACTCACTCTGTAGACCAGGCTGGCCTCGAACTCAGAAATCCACCTGCCTCTGCCTCCCAGAGTGCTGGGATTACAGGCGTGCACCACACCGCCCGGCTTATAATTAACTCAACTTATTTGTAATTTCTCTACTACTTCTTTCTATTCAATACTGATAAAGAATTCAACTTTCTATTACACAGTTACAATTTCACTATAAGAACCTTTATCTAGATATTGAACACTAAACATCCTTTAAGGCCTTAAAAATCATCTGTTTCAGATTAAAACTATAAAACTCTTTGTCTTTCTGGGATATGCTTTAATAGTCTAGGTAGGTAGAACCTGTGGAGGCTAACACCTTGGGAAAGAAAAGATGACTTACCTACAAGTTTTGAACTCATTTACCTAACTTGAATGAATACCCAGTATTTCTGGAGTATTACAAGGGTGAGTAAAATAAACTAGCTATAGGAATCACATTGTAACTTCACAAGCAATACATAAAAAACTTGCACAATTTAAAAACCAATTCTTACAGTTATCTCTCCAAGTGATAGCTGTAGTAACTGAAGAAATCACTAAGTAATTAATTCTTGTGTTCAATAATGACTTTACAAATATTAACAAAGAGGAAGAATGGCTCAGCAGTAAAGAGCAGCGAGTGCCTTATTCTGACCCCTGTGGATGGGCAAACACACAAACATATAAATATTTTAAAATGTATTTGTATTGTTCTTATTTATGTACATGACCAAGACATGTATATGCAGGTATCCAAGGAGGAGAGAGGAAGGTGCCAGATCTCTTAGGACTGAGTTACAGACAGTTCTGAACTGCCTGGCCCTAGTGCTGGAGTGCAAAAGAAGCAAGCCCTCTTAATTATTTAGTCATCTCCCTAGCCCCATAAAAATAAATCTTGGGGGAAAAGCAAATATTGACTAATTCTCATGAAAAGTCTCTATTCTTGTCCTAAACGGTTTCCACATTCTACACATTTAATCTTCCTGAGTCTCATATACTAACTACACCACCATCTTTCTGTTTCAGATGAACTGATCATACTTAAACTGATCATAGCTAAATAAAGCTTTCAACACAGGCAGTGATTAGAATCCCATCTTAAATTTTCTCAAAACAACAACAACAACAACAACAACAACAAAAACACTTCCAGTTCCCTCCTGTGTCAACCATTCCTTCTCCACTAAATTCAATCTCAATATTAAATATGCTAACAATTCTGCAATTTTACCAAAACAAAAATGAAACACCCTAACTTCAGGTGCTTCCTTTTGCCCTTTGAGGTACAATTTAAACAGCTGTTTTCATTTCCTATACTCACTTTCCTTTCATTCTCCCAACCTCAGACCAAGCTTTGGCCCACTTCACTGAAACTGCCACCCTCAAAGTAACATTCATCTCCAGTGGCAACCTCATCCCTACCTTACCTGACCTCTATGTGAAACTTCCTTTGCTTGTCTTACAAACCAACCAAATTTGATTTTGTTTTGTTTTCCTCACTCTTTTCCTATCCTCCATTGGTTCCTGTGACTCTTAAAAAACTAGTGCACAAAGATTTAAGTTCTTTGTATCTACTACTTATTTCCTTATTGAACCATTTTAGCCTCAAGAGGAGAGAGAGAGAGAGAGAGAGAGAGAGAGAGAGAGAGAGAGAGAGAGAGAGAGAGAGAGAGAGAGAGAGAGAGTAAAAGCCAACATTCACCCCACTAATACCAAGACCCCATGTGCCCCAGGCAATGTAAGTCCCTCTGCCCACTTCAGAGCTTCTGTGCTGGTTCTTCTCTCCACCTAGAAAGCTAGTCCCTCAGACAATCAACATGCTACCCCCAACCCATCCACATCACCAATCTTCTCACTCATCACTAATAGGTTAGAATTCCTAACTTAGGGCTGGAGAGATGGCTCAGTGGTTAAGAGCACTGACTGCTCTTCCAAAGGTCCTGAGTTCAAATCCCAGCAACCACATGGTGACTCACAACCATCCGTAACAAGATCTGACGCCCTCTTCTGGAGTGTTTGAAAACAGCTAGTGTACTTACATATAATAATAAATAAATCTTAAAAAAAAAAGAATTTCTAACTTAATTGTCTAGCTCATTATCTCTCTTATGCTAGCAAGAATTTTATGCTGTTCATTCTTTGACTTACTTTATGTTGCTATTCTGGGAAGTATGCACTCAAATTATTTGGTAAATTTGGAATTAAATCTAAAGCTTTCATTTTATATATCAGAAGTTTAATGCTAGCAAGTCAAAATTTTACATGATCCTATGACTTAAAATATTGAGACTATAACCAGGGCAAGCCCTCTTGGCCTACATAGGAAAAAGAGATAATTTTACTACTGTTTTTCAAACTTTTATTTTTGCAGGTGGGGAGGGGGATCCCACTAGTAAATTTCTCTTCAACTGCAACAGATAGCCTTTTGTTGCTAGAGTAGCTACCTCTGGGGGGGGGAATGATTATTAGTATTTAAAAAAAAAAACTAGGGAAAACAAATGTTAAAACTCCACTGGGTTTCTAAAATAACAGTAATGCTTTAAGACGGGGCCAAGTCACTATTCAAAAGTAAATTAGATTTGTTAATGTGAGGAATTAATAAGAAAGAACAAATATAACAAGAAACCCAATCAAGAAATATTTTCTTTTTGGGGGGGGTCGGTTTTTTTCAAGACAGAGTTTCTCTGTATAGCCCTGGCTGTCTTGGCACTCACTCTGTAGACCAGGCTGGCCTCGAACTCAGAAATCCACCTGCCTCTGCCTTCCAAGTGCTGGGATTAAAGGTGTGCGCCATCACCACCATATTTTCTTAATTTCTTAAATCAATTAGTGTCTGTGTGTGTGTGTGTGTGTGTGTGTGTGTGTGTGTATGTGTATGTGTATGTGAGTGAATGCCACTAGAAAAGGAATTTTTTTTGCAATATAAAGTGCATACTACATGAGTCCTTTTCCTTTTTCACACTTTCACAAATTGAGTTCATTCCTACCCATACATCTAAATAACCTAAGCATATGATTTTCCTTTCCTAATTTTTTGTTTTTCAAGATAGGGTTTCTCTGTGTATCCCAGTCTGTCCTAGAACTTGCCCTGTAAAGCAGGCTGTCCTTGAACTCAGAAATCTGTCTCCTTCTGCCTTACCACCACCCAGTAACAGCTTTTTATTAATGTAAAAGAAAGAAAGAGAGCGAGCAAAACAAAAAACAAAAAAACAAAAAAACAAAAAAAAACTTTTACCACATATGTATTTTTTAAGACCACAAGAGGTTTTTTTGGTTTTTGGTTTTGGTTTGTTTTTCTGAAGACAACTCAAATGGACAAAAAGAAGGCCACATGATCCAACAATTCTTCTTAGAGGTATACATCCAAGAGAAATAAAAACATCTGACCCTCTCCCAAAGAAAGTTCTCAGCAGCATTATGCATAATAGTAAAAAATCCATAAATTGATGATGCTAAAAGAAACTGTGTATCCATATAATGGGGTATTATTAATGTACATTTTAAATGGTGATTACATGGTGGTATGTGAGGTATCTCACAATAAAGCAGCTAAAACTAAACCACTAGGATTTATATCACCAAGCAGTTGTGGGGAGGCAGCCATAGAGATTACCAAACTGGTTGTTTGGCTAATAGGAATGAGCAGGCAGTGCCACAAGGAGAAGGAAGCGTATGCACAGAAACACCGTAACTGAAGCCATTATACTGTATGTTCACTTAAAACTCTGCTTTCCAAGGCAGACATCCCCAAACACTGAGTGGGTCAAGATTAGCCACCAGAACCAATGGCATTCATGGTGATTCCCTGCCTTCTCCTCAACAATGAGGCTGAGCTGGGTGGCTAGTGAACCCCAGGGACCTGCCTGTCACTGCCTTCCCAGCCCTGAGAACAGCAGTGAAAGGTGCCATGCTGGCTGGCCCATTATACATGTTGGGGAGCAAGGTCAAGTCTTCATGCTCCTGTGGGAGGCGCTCTACCAACTGAGCACTCTTCCAGCTCTGAGAGTTCATTATGATGTTTAAAATGAAATCTTTTCCACTCTACATATCCAAGTATTTGTCTTTATTATTATGTGAAAGTGACCTGTAATCATTCCTCTTCTCCTCCATATTACAGCAAGCATGAAAACACATGTATAAAAACCAGGTGATAGCCACACTGTGCTATGGCAGCCACAGCAAAGCAGGAGCACAAGGAGATTCACGTGCTCCATTTTAAAACCAGATTTATAAAACATACAAATCCCTGTTAAAACATTTTTCACGATTTTGCAGTGAAATTGTAAAAATTATGAGAGGTAAGTAACATAATCATTCACATATCTTTAGTCCATACAAAAATAGTTGTAATGCACCATAATAGTAATCAGAAATAACATTTTCCCCCTCCGAGGTTAAAGGAGAAAAGAAGACTTTCATTCCTGTCAAAGCCATTCAATTTTCCCTCAAATGAAGTTTAGATGAAAACAATGGGACTGACAAGCTCCACAAGGCAGATCTTGGCAACTCTCAACTCCGTCTATCTCCTTGGCTGGTTAAGCAAAATTCCTTCACTAACTGTTGGTCTTCGCAATAACTCCTACAAAGCTCATTGCTGCCTCTGACAGCCTATCCCCCATGTTGCGCATTTATTCCTGGGATGCATATCAACATGTGGCACATGTCCTTGACATGCACAGAAGAGCTGCACCCCAGGACAGCAGCATGCACGACAATAGTCTCCACTCTTGCTTCTTTGTGGTTGCTGGTATGTAACGGAGAAATCTAATAACTGTGACAGTGGGGCCTTTCGGGTTCTCCTTGCCTTTGCAGACAGGGAAGCTGCACAGACGCTAATGAAAGGTTAAATGAATAGGGATAGCTGACAAGACATACAATAAAGAAGGAGCTTGGTAACCCACAGACACTGAGCAGAGATCCTTGGCTCAAGCAGAGAAAGGACAGCACATTGCCGAGTCACAATATTTAAAACAGCTTGCTATACACAGAGGCTTTGTGTCTGGGTACACGTCTGGCTTTGGACTAAGGGGAAAAAAGATACTAAAAAGGAATTTCAGTATGGGGCACTTTTGGCAAATGTTAAGGTCATAATAAGAGAAAAATGTTTTTGTGTGGGCTGTTACATCTCTGTGCTAATAAACACACAAAGAGCAGGGACAGTGAACTCATGAACCCCAGGTCCAGGACAATACTGTACATTTTGATAAGTCTTAAATCCTGTATGTAGAAGACAGACTTGATGTGATTCTCACTGGTTACACACACACACACACATGCAGTGACTCATTTAGCAGTTCCACATCCTGCCTTCCATGTGGAGGGATCCCTGATACTGGAGTTCTGGTCCTTAGCTTGTGTAATCGGTTACACTTCAACTGAAACCCGCAAGTATCTTGGACTCTGTAAAACTGCCAGCAGTTGCTATAAAGAACTTACCAGGCTGGCAATTTGTAAATTTCAAAACAAAGACCTTATAATTTCAAGGGGCTACAACTGTGAAAGCGCTTTAACCAGAACTCTTGGTTGCAAAGCTTAGCTTTGGCCTGTCTCCCCACACCTTCAAGGTTGTATATCTGTAGGAACAAATCCTAAATCAGTAGACCAAAACAATTTAAATTACTGCTGGAAAAGTGAAAATGCTCCAGAATGTCTAAGAAACTGCAGTAAAAAGGACAAAATTTACATTGTCATATACATAATTTCTAAAGAAAATGGTACACTTCTGTTTTGGCAACAACTTTTAAAATGACATGTCTGTATTACTGCTCTTATGCATATTCATGAGTTAGAATATAGGCTCACAACAAATGGTAAAGGAATACTGAGAACGTGTTTTAAAACAAGGGAGGCTCTTTGAACACCCAAATTAAATTATAGCTGAACTTTTGAGTGGACTGAGGGTTCTAATAAGCAACAAATAAAGACTTTTATTGGCTAGCAACACAATGAGAGCTACTGTGCTAAGAAGACAAATCTGGGCAGTTTATATCCCTGGATATAAGATTTACTTAAATGGTAAATAAATGTCAAAGTAACATCCCTAAAAAGTAATATGTAAATAATGAAGATCAATCACCATCACTGATTATTTAATACAAACATATCACAAATGTTACTGGTTGGACTGATTAACAAATGCCAAACAGGAAGTAAGAAAACATTCAACTCTGATGTCTAAATGTAGTTTATTTACTGATTAAAAATATGCCAAGTTTTAAAATGATTTGCCGTCTATGGTGACAACACAAAGCTTCCTTCTTTTGAAGGAAAGTTTTCTCCATAATCTGGAGTTGTATGCAGAACTACTTGGAAACATCATCCACAGGGAGAAGTAGCTGTCTCGTGACCTAGAGTAGGGTAGCGTGCTCCTCAGTGACTGGATGGGAAGCTGCTTTTAATGGCACCTGGAAGGTGGACCTGACAACCTGAGAAGGGCTCCTTCAGCTGGCACACTGGCTACAGTCTCAAACACTCAGAATGTTTGGTTGCACATTACAGCAAACAAATCACCTACAAGGTTGTCCTAGAAAGCTTAGCTGATTCCTTCATTGTTTTCAATGGAAATTCTGTTGCTTTCACCACTGTGTGTGTGTGTGTGTGTGTGTGTGTGTGTGTGTGTGTGTGTGTCATGTGTCACCTCCAAGCCTAAACTCTAAGCCAGTTATTGTGCAACATTCTGACTGCCAGAGTTCTTTTTTTAAAAACCATAAGTATATCTAATAAAATCATGAGTCTCCCTCTAGCTCTTTAGAGAGCTTACTAACCAGCTATACTATGTAACTCCTGACCAGCAAGAGATGTTGCAGGAGAACAGCCGTTTTCAACTCTGTTTCTTGTCAGGATGCAGATGGTAAATGAGACCATCTGCAGAGGAATTCAGAAAGCACCGCTCCTTTATACATTCATCACGTTAAGACTATTAATTGCTCCCAACCTAAGCTTTATGTACAAGGGCTCTATAGTGAAACTGTAACCTGTATCAACTATGCTCACCTTGTATAAAATGAATTTTAATCTCAAAAACCAACATGTAAGCATTTCAAAGAAACCCAACTTGTAACCCGCTCTCAATTTTAAAAGCCTGCCTTTAAATTTAAATAGGAAAACCTCAGAGGAGAGAATAACCTGATCTATGAACAGGGTGTCTGTGGAATTTATGTAAAACAAAGATACTGATGGTAATTCATAGAAAAAATCTTCATGCACCATAATAATTATACACAATCCTGTTAATGACTTTTTATTGTTTAATCTTTTCAGCAATTCAGTATTGAATATTTGGGAATTGTACTTATTTAGAAGACTATAAATAACATAGTTGCAATATGCCATTGATGTTTTGTCCGTCTTCCAATAGCCAGAAAAGCCACTATTACCCTGGCAGGTCAGGCCAAGCAAGTGAGTGCGAGCATTGCTAAATCAAACTCTTCATCCTTGCTGAAGCCACCTTTCAAACATTTACAAAATATTTAAAATAGCCTTAACTCTAAATTTGAAGTAAGGGAAACCGCTAGCTTCCTCACCTACTTTGGACTCCCTTAATCTAGGAAATATTCCCAGGAACAACAAAAAAGAATAGCTCCCTCTCCTCTCCCACCCCCACCCCCCCTTTTTTTTGCCAATGTCCAATTTCTTCTTTTCTGAACAGCTGTATTATCCAACTTAAGTTGCTCTGCTAATTTCAGTCCCTCAAGGACTAACTTGGAAGGCAAATAAAATACAAGAAAAGATCAATTTGCTGGGAAAGATCAAATGAGAAAACTGTGGGGACAGCAACAGGTCAGCGCATGGAGAACTAAGCAGACCTGTTCTTCATTAACTGCAGCTCTCTGGGGACATCACACACTACCTGTCCGTGGGCTTTATTGAACCATCTAACCTGCCTCTCTGTTCCATTCTTCTGGGCCCAAGTGAATCATATCCTGCTGCTGACATGTTAGCAGGGGACTGCGGCTGCAACATGAAAGTACTTTTCTTTCTTGTCTAAATCAGGCAGATTTTTGAAATGACAACACAGCACTGACTCATGACATGGCAAGATGAAATGAGAGGACTGGGCCGGTCTTGGAGCTCCGCAGATAAAAGTAATCAAATGACACTCATGGAATGCAAATTGGCATTCTTGACTGCAGCAATTGCACAACCAAGAAACATCCCTGACAGCAAGCAAGATTAGGACAAAATGTTATGTAAAGCATTGAACTCAGAAACTCTCACTTGAAAATTCAAACTGTAATACTTACATTTTAATATAGCAACAGTCAGCCCTGCTTTTCGCCTGCTCCTTTTTGTAATCACATATCCCTGCCTGACAGATAACTCACATCTCAGGCAGAAGAGGGTAAGTCAGGTATTAGCAATACACTACTACTATTAATATTTCCTCAATATTTTTAAAAGTCACATGAGGTTGGTTTTTACCCAAAGTTTTATATACAAACCCAACTTAATATTCTCAGAGGATTAGGGGGTCAAGGCATTTCAGACATGCTTCCAGAAAGATCCTCTACACTCTTGCCGCTGCCCTTCAGAGCTCAGGTGACTGATTTACACCTGCGCCCAGGGTAGCGCTCGCTCCCTCCAGCTCGGAGTTGTCCCGCTCCTCCCAGGGCAAACGGACTGTCCAGGAGCAGGGCTGCTGGTGAGGCAGAAGCCGCAGTGCGCATGCGCAAAAGCCGCAGTGCGCATGCGCAAAAGCCGCAGTGCGCATGCGCAAAAGCCGCAGTGCGCATGCGCAAAAGCCGCAGTGCGCATGCGCAAAAGCCGCAGTGCGCATGCGCAAAAGCCGCAGTGCGCATGCGCAAAAGCCGCAGTGCGCATGCGCAAAAGCCGCAGTGCGCATGCGCAAAAGCCGCAGTGCGCATGCGCAAAAGCCGCAGTGCGCATGCGCAAAAGCCGCAGTGCGCATGCGCAAAAGCCGCAGTGCGCATGCGCAAAAGCCGCAGTGCGCATGCGCAAAAGCCGCAGTGCGCATGCGCAAAAGCCGCAGTGCGCATGCGCAAAAGCCGCAGTGCGCAGTGAAAACGTCTTCTCTCTGGCCTGTGTATGTAAAACCCCAGATTTCCCACCTGTCTCAGCCTCTCCTTTATATGTGCTCAGGCGTGTTTCCATCTATGAAGTGAAGATGGCGATGTGTGTGTGTAAGGATGGGGGAAGACGTGTGCTCTGTAGTGTCATGTGTGAAGTTCTGTGGTGTACGTGTGCTTGAGAGTGTCATGCTTATCAACCATGTGGGTTCCAGAGCCCACATTATGGAAAAAAATTACAAAAAAGCTGAACCCCATGAGGAGAAATTCTCTGTTATCGGGTATCCTACTGAAAATCTTGAGAAACTGTGAGTTCTTGCCCTCTCAGAAAGCAGGCTGACTTAAACACCTATCATTACAATGGCCAAAACAAAGGTACCACTCCTTGTCTACCGGGAAGTGCAAAGGAAAGATTTGGTTGTTACTAGTTTCTTGCTATTCTAAATTTCTGCCAAGTAATTAGAATAGAAAATGAACTATTTTCAAGTTTTTTAATTGAAGCTATGGGGGTTAGAGTAGTCATAGCCTCTAACAAAAATAAGATTAAAACCATACATCTTTGATGCCCCTCCACCCACACACACACCTCTTCCAAGTAGAATGGACAAATGTAATCTGACTCTAGACAGTGAGCTCAGGGACTTGATCCAAATCACCCTCCTTCTAATTTAGGTCATTTGGCAAGAATACATTAGTAAATTAGCAAACTGCATATAAATTTACAAAAGGTATTCCTATATCCTCATATCATCCAAAAGAAAAGCATTATTGGAATCCTCACTGCATAGACAATGAGTGGAAAGTTCAGAGGTTAGATGCACTATCCCCAGGAACACATTTCACAGGTTACAAAACAAATTTACCCACTCAAAACATTAGGCTTCTATACATATTTCCAAGTAACTATAATACAGGACAGCTTACATGAGTTCTAACCAGGAGTAATATCCATAATTGATTAGCTCTTTGGCGTTCATCACACAGTAGGCATTGTTTATTTTACACACTCCACTAAACTACAGACGTGACAAAGGCATTCTAAAATTCCCCCTCAATCCTGCCTACCATGCAAGTCTGTTTCCTTTACATAAGTACATTGATTAGCAATATAAATACAAGTAAATATAATAAATTTATAGATACATATGTATGCATATAATATATAAAAGACCTATGTCGTAATAATCACAGTAATGGTAAGTTAAAATACATCAGTTTAAAACATTCTGTCTTTGGTGATCAGAAACCCTATGGATATAGGATCTGTGGCTATATACACTACCAATCTAAACATCAAATGGCTGTGTGTGACAGCTACCTTGTTCAGACAATGCTTCATTTGACAATGGACCATGAGAACACGGTGGTCCCACAGACTGACATGAAGCAATGTTTATAAAATGATCTAATGTACACATAGTTGAAAAAGAAAAAAAAGAAACTGAAGGACAAGAAAACAAAGGCCTTATTGTTGGAGCAAAATATTGATGGTAAATTATCTGCTTACAAATAAATCTATGATTAAAAAGAAGAAGAAGAGAAACCAGAAAAACTACTACAGACACATTTGTGCCTGAGGAGGAGGCAGTCCTCAGAAGGGCTTGAGAGACGGTGCTACGCAAATGGGCATCTCCATCTTGTCACACCCACAGACGACTTTCCAGGATGACAAGATATGATCCTGACATTGTTTAGACTTCAGCTCTTATATTAGCTTTTAATCAGAAAAAGGTTTTAAATGAAAAATGTCTTGACAACAGTCAAATAATCTTGTACAATGTATCCATATATTAATCTAAGTATAAGATTCAAACATTTAAAAATAAGTTTTATAAAATGCAAAGATTCAGTAACTTGATTAATTACTAAAGAACTACCCAGTACTCCCAGAGCTCCGAGGGACTAAACCACCAACCAAAGAGTACACATGGAGGGACCCAGGGCTCCAGATGCATATGTAGCTGAGGATAGCTTGTTGGACACCAAAGGGAGAAGAGCCCTTGGTCCTGAGAAGGCGAGATGTTCTAGTATAGGGGAATGCCAGGACAGGGAAGATGAAGTGTGTGGGTTGGTAAGCAGGGGGAGGGGGGAAGGATTAGGGAGTTTTGGGGGAAAGCAGAACCAGGAATGGGGACAACATTTGAAATGTAAATAAAGAATACAACTAATTAAAAAACCGAACTAAGTGCAGAGGGCTTACAAAGTCTACAGTAGTTTGTTATAATGCCCCAGGTCCTCAAAGTCACACACCATTCACTCACCAACTACCCACGGCTTTAGGTTTGTAAACTCCACTCATACAAGTGCACCCTATGTATGCTTGATTTTCAGCATCTCTACTGTGTTCTTTTTGTATCTTTTCTGTGTTCAGATGTTTTTAAATATAAAAATATCTGTTCTGGTTGGCTTCAATATGCAGAACAGAAATACACTGTATAGTCTTGAGACTTAGGAGCAAGATAATGTATCACATAACCTTAAGGAACAGGCCACACCATCTAGGACTGTGAAGACTATTCAGTGATGTTCACATAACAATTCAATCTAAATGTCCTGGCATGTTCCTGAGGTTTAGCGACATGAGAGCACAAATAACACCACACCTCTCTTTGTCATTGAATGAAACCAAGGCACCAGGATCTACAAACAGAACAAGCAACATCTTCTTTGGTGTATAAAAATTAACTTCATCACACATACTATTTTTCTTATTTCCACTCTGTATAATTATATACAACCTGAAAGGTGTGCTAAAAAGGAAGAAGTCAGCCGTAATCCCAGAAATGAGAGCTGCTGAGATCTGCTTTTCCTCCTAGCCATTTCCTCTGACAGACTATTCAAAATACTTCCCTTCCCACAGAAAGCTGGAATACTATCGTGATGGACGGTAGTAAGATAGATAACACAGTCTAGAAGAAATGGATTTCGTTGCACTTACAGCATTGGTTCAAACTCCTAACTAAAGAAACAAGGCAAACTGGAGGATCTATGTATTAAACTCCTTTGGAAAACTAAGAAAGGAGGCAACCTAACTACTCAAGTGTGACACCCATAAAACAAGAATAAATAAGAATCTACAGTGAGTACAGAGAGGTACCCCCTGTTGGAATTGGTTTTGTTCCTCAAAACCAGTTTTTTACTTTCTATTTTAGCATTGAAACTATAAACTCTTAATTATTTTATCAATGAGAAACTTAGCTCAGTCCCAAAAGTGGGGGTGGGCATAAAGTATTTTTTTAAATCCTGAAATGCATGTCCTTGTAAATTTCTATATAAATTTGATTTACAAATTCTACCGAAAGAGTGACACAGCTGGCAGAATAAATAACTACAATAAATCATTATTAAATAACTGTAAATCTTTGTAATGACATAATGCCTAACATAAAAAAAAAAAGTATGCAGCAATGAACCTTCAGTAGAAGAAAAGTACTCTTCACACAGGAAAGCAAATTACAAAACTTACCATGCCCATATCACAATATGATTCAATGACTAAACAGGGAAATACAATTCATATAAATTGTACTGAAGCCTACAGCAGAGCTGAGCTTACTATCCTATCAAAACAGTGTATGGCAAGGGGTAACACGCTCCGGCGGCTCCCACTGACGATCACACGCACAGCAGCTAAGTCTTACAGGTACAGCTGCATCCAATATTTTGTTAGACAATAAAAACATATTCCAGGTATCAATCAACAAGCGCTGTTTGTCCTTTCTCCCGAAGTTTCATAAATATTCTGTAGCAATAATTTATCAGCCTGCCACACTCTCTTCCCTCCATACGCAGCTCCACCCTACTTCAAAATAAACTTTTTCAAAAGACGTAGAGTTACATTCTTTTTGATGCAGAGCAGATGGGTAGCTACAGTAGTAACACATTACTTTAGATACCGCTTCAGGTAAATCACTCCAAACATCTCTGCATTACTGAGCTCTCTGAAGCTTTTCTTTGTCAATGTTCAGAGGCTTGGTACCCTGTGGCAACCAACAGGGTTCATGGCTCTAGCCAGCAAGATGAACTCCAGCAGATGACAGGCCTCAGAGTTCCTGCTCTCAACCTATGATTGCGGTCTCTGCCTCTCAGGAAGGGTAAATTATTAACCAACACTTTCATGGGAGAACTGTCTAAGACAAACCCATTATAACTGTGAGCCCACCAAATATTTCACACCATCAGTTGGTAAAGTCTCTGTCCAGGTCACCATTGCTTTCTCTTGATTGTATTTATACTTCAGTTCCCCAACACTAGTCTTCATAAAATGGAAAGGGATTCCTGAAGGCTACCTCTTCCTACTTTTCTATTTGTCAGACCCGGTCATCAAAAGCATTTCTTCATAGGAAGCCAACCCCCTGCTTCTTTGAATCCTTTTAGATTTACCAGAACAGGAGGCTGATTTAAGCAGGTGGCTCCAGGACAAAAGATACACAAACTGATCTATGTAATACAGTAGATGGCAGACAGTCCTAATTTTAAACTAGATCAAAAACATTTTGCAAATGAGAATTTTTCCCACCTATATGTCCTTTTTCAATTTGTTGCAGCAACTAAGATAGTCATGAAGTGAGTCTACTCTAGACACACACCTGGAGCTCCAACTCGGTATTTCTTCCCAATAAGACACTTCCCTCTTCACTGTCACTTCCGAGCCACACAAAACCATTCTCTGTGCATCCCCCACTCTCCTGGGAGAGAAAAGCATCTGTGCTATGGCTTCAAATCCAACACATTCCAGATCAAATAAATAAGCCAGTAAACGGATACGTAAATGTGCCGGGGGGATAAACATCTACAAGTTATGTGTGGAAACAAATGAAAATATTTCCAAATAAGCAAAAGTTCAAAGGAGGGCAGCAAGACAGAAGGAACGAGAGGATTCCAGGTCTCAAGGGAGGCGCAGGAGCAGGAGAACAGTCAGCACACCCAAGAGACTCAGAGAAGGTACAACTCTGTGAGTAGCACAGGCCAAGGGGAGGAACCCCTAAGCACACACACTACTGCGGAAGGCACAGATCTGGATTACAAGTGTTGGCAACCTAAATGTTCTACCACAGTGTTCAGGAAAAGCACTAAAAGATAAAAATAATAGCCACTGCTAGGACTATGCCTCCTGGATCAACCACTTAAGAATGATTTACTTGTGTTAAATCTATGATTACACAGCAGAAGAAATGACCTCCTTTCTCCCCTCACTTTCTGTGTCCCTACATACCAGCCTATCCAGCTACCAACATCCAGTTGAGGGCCACAAAGCCCTATCATCAGCCTACATAGGAATGGCCCCCAAAGACTCTGTGTTTAAATGATTGGGCCATAGGGAGTTATTGGCACTATTATGGAGCGTGGCTTTGTTCAGAGTAGGTGTGGCCTTGTTGAAGGAAGTGTGTTACTGTGTAGTAGGCTTTGAGGTCTGCTGTGCTCTAGCTATGTCGGGCATGACACACAGTCTCCTGCTGCCTGCCTTGGGATCAAAATATAGACCTCTCAGCTCCTTCTCCAGCACCATTCCTGCCTGGCCTGCAATCTGCTGTGTTAGCCACCATGACCATAATGGACTAAACCTCTGAAACTGTAAGCCAGCCTCAATTAAATATTTTCTGTTAGAAAAGTTGTCATGGCATCTCTTCATAGCATTAAAACCCTAATGAGACAATCGATTTCTACACAACAGATGAATTTTCTAGTGTAAATCCATCTCCAAGGCTCTGTGCAACAGCAACTTCAAACCTGACTTCTCAACTCTGCCCACCTTAGCAAGTGATGTCATCCACCACTCTGAACTCGGAAATGACTTTTTCCTTTTATACACACCACTCTCTCCTTCCTCAATTTTGTAAAACAAGTGTTTCCTTGGAGACATAGTGTATCTGAGTCTTTTCTCTAACTTTTGGAACAGAGGTAAATCTCTCTAAGGATTGAACCCAGTCTCTAGATTTACAGTATAATGATAACACTAGTATAGAGATGGTAAGATTTGTTACTTAGCAAATCAACTCAACATATGTATAAATGATTGTCTTGGATCCAAATATCCTCATGGAGATTTAAGAGAGACTATCCCAAAGGGGAAACACTTTATCAATTTTAATTTTATTATTTTCACCTACTTTTCCCTAACTTTTCAGCTGTTTTGAGCTACCTTACAAGTGCATACCTTTCAATACCTACTCAGTAATGTGTGTCCTTTCTTGATGAGAATGTGTTTGTTGTTTTTGTAGCTGGCAGAATGATTGCATTTCCCAGAAGCCTTGTTGTTCTTCTAATACTTTTCTTATGCAATCAATCTCTAGAGCCTTCCAGTATCTCTACCTTCACTTACTCTCTAGTCCACTAGCTACATCCCAACAAGCATGCACTTTCACAGTTAAAATAACCCCCTGCCTCAGCTTTGTGGATTTGCATTTTCTCCTTTTGAACTGATTTTTGAATTAAAGCTGAGTCTCCCAAGTCCTCTAAAAGGAGCATGATTTTCAACCTCTGCCAACCTTCCCAGTTTTGATCACCTGACTCCTCTCCCAGTGACCAGTGTTTCTACCAGTCATCTCACATAGATCTCATAGAATATCTATGAAGGTGTTCTGAATTCATTCCATTTGAGTACCAAAATGAGCTGTTATCAGTCTCAATGTAAGCAAGTCTTATAAATTATCACCTATTTAGTGTTATACCAAAATAGCTTATATCTTTATAATATTTAAATTTTGATATTTGATAAATATTTAACAAATTAAAAACACAGTTAAACCCTGTCCTCTTTCTTGTTCTTTTCCTAGGTTCTTTGTTGTATTTGTCACTAAATACAACAGTGGTAAAGCTCTTTGGACCTATATCCCCAGTATTAGCGGAAAGAGACTAAATAAATACTTCTGAGTTTATCCTTCAATAGCTGGGCAGAACAGGGACAGAAACTGCTTAAAGCTCATTTTATCTTTATGTACTTACCTATTAGATATTTATTCTAATCTTAGATCTCCTGCCGTAGTAGAGTATCTTGAATCCTGTCATTTTGCAGGCTTTCTGCATTAGGTTTGATTACTAAACAGGAAGCCATTTTCATAAAGATTCCAATGCCTTACCACCCCTGCTTTCTGAAGAGCACTATGTGAAAACAGAAAAACCCAGCCCCTGCAGTTTGAGTCCAGTAAGTCCTTATACAATTTCTTGATAATTGTTGAGCATGACATAATTAGAAATGCCCTCATGTGTCAAAAGGGTGGAGATGGTGCTTCTGTATGACAAAACCAGTTATGTTTGGGTATGTCTTCAAACTCATTTGTCAAAACTACATTCGTGGACAATATCAATGCAACTGTCAATGAAATCCTGCTCTTCTTAGCAATCATCACATGTTGGTTATATATTTGACACCATGACACTATTAAAATGATTTTTTCTTTGTCTTGATACTAGGGATAAACATGGACCTCAAATATGCTAGGCAAGTACGTTATCACTGAGATACATCCCTGGCCCAGCAACCTCTGATTAAAAGATAAAACCTATCTATGAAGATGTTCTTAATTCATTCAGTTCATTGGAGTACCAAAATGGGCTGTTACCAGTCCTCATGTAAGGAAGTCTTATAAATTACCACACATTTTTTTTTTACTATACCAAATAGCTTTTATTCCTTTATCGTATTTAAACTTAATAAATATTTAACAAATTTAAAACACAGTAAGGTACATACATGGTCACCAAAACAAGTTAACAAAATTCCAATGTCTTTAAACAAGAGAAACTTACATTCTGTTGGGCAGGTCTCACTGAGCCAATCTCAAAGTGTAGCATCTTCAAGAGGTGCTAATAGACAATCTGCTTCCCAGTCCTTTCCAGGTTCAATAGGCTGTCTGGATTACTTGGCTTGTGCCCCCTTGTTCTATCTTCACAGGCAGGATGCTATATCTGACCATTCTTCCTTCCAGTATTATAGCTTTCTCCCTCACCATAGCTAGAAAAACTTCATAACTCTTAACTACCCATGCAATTAAATTAGGTCTACATAGATTACCCCGGAGTACCTCCCTTATCTCATAGTCCTTAACCTTAATCACATCTCTAACATCCCTAAGGTTAAGATTTGCAGGCTCTTTTATTGTCAATGTATGTGGTGTGCATGTCTATATGAAAGTGTTCGTGTGTGTCTGTTGGTATGAAAGGTTGATGTTGGATGCTTGGCCACCTATTTCTGCAGGGTCTCTCAACTGAACCCAGAGCTCACTGGTTCACTTAGTCTAGATTATGAGCTTATTCTAGGCATCACTTGTCTCTGCTTCCCAAGCACCGAAATGACATGTGGACTGTTATCAAGTAGTCCTGACATTTATCTAGGTACAGGGGATCTACACCCATGATCTCATGCTTGAATACCAAGTACTTTTACTGCACACAGCAGCATGTGCTGGGTGCAATTTGCAGGTTCTTAATATTTGCACACAATGAGGGGCTATTGTGCTGTTGACCAAACAATCTACGTAAAATTTTCAAGTCAACATCCTCACAGTGAGAATTTACAGTATTCCTAACTATTATGGTGTGGTGTATCCACCTTGTCACAACAATTAAAAGCTTCAAATAATCAATTAATTTTATTTATAGTCACACATATATACACTTAAAAAATACCTAAAAATATATTTATCTTTCACTTGGATGGGTAAAATATTCTGTGATCAGTTTGTTTGTGTTCCACACAGTGATTCCTGAGCAGATTTGTTTTCATTTTAAAGTCATAAATTCTAGGAAACTAATTCATCTAAACTTTGTTATCATACCTAACTTCATAGTAACAATTTTCAGATTACACCAGAAAGCAGCATAGAGAAACAGTGTGCCAATTACACATTACTACTCCAACAATAGGCTATAGCTTCACACTTCAACATTATGAAGTATGATTTCAGCACTGGAACGTTAGACGTTACACAAATTGTACTTAATATTTTTGCTTTGTTATAAAAAGTTGTTTTTTTTTTTAACCACAAAGAAGGCTTTACCTAAAGCCTGTTTAATCAGGGACACAAACTTACTAAGTCAATGGCATCTGAAAGGACTTTAATAGAAAGGTATTTTATTAAGGCTCATAGGACAAAAACCAATCAACCAACGAACCAACCAACCAAACAAGCCCTACAAAGTTGATTTTCTTTAATTTGTTTTTACCAAGACATTTTACCCTCCTCCAGTTGGAATGTAAGTTTCCTCACTAGCATCAGTGTGAATGAATGTTAATATTACCCACACAACACAGTGTCAACATGCATCCTCAAGGTGCGTTTTCTACCAGGCCATTTATTTACAATCCAGTCTTATTGTTTGCATATTTTAAATCTGTGTAGGCATGCCACTGTAACACTGAAGGCTACAAGTAACATAAATTTAAAATACTTCAATTTTTAGAATCAGAAACTCATGAGTTAGGTATATTAAATTTAATTTGTAATATGAGTGTATTATTTTTTATTCGATATGTTTTTTAATTTACATTTCAAATGATTTTCCCTTTTCTGGGCCCCCATTCCCTGAAAGTCCCATAAGCCCTTTTCCCTCCCCCTATTCTTCCATCCACCCCTTCCAAAGACAGAGATCTTTACCCATCAACTCCAAATATTTTGCTCTTTGCTAGAAAAACAGTACTTTAAAAAAAGGGGGGCAGGGTGGGAGGCAGGTGGGAGGGTGGGTGGGTGATTACTCGAAAGCACTTTAGAACTCCTGATCATTTATTTCATGGACAGGAGACGAACAATGGAGCAAGGCCTTCAAACGGATTCCATTTTAGGAAGCCCGAAGCTCTCAGGGATCCTAAGAAAGTTACCTCGGTCTCCTTGCTTTCTACATTCATTTTTGTGTTTTTGCCTTTGTTACAATTTTTGCATTCTCCAAATTAATGGAGGTAAGGGAAAACAGCCTAAGCACAAGAGAAAAGAGGGAAAAACCTGACCTCTGAAGCTAATGCTTCATGCCCGCAGAACATATTCCGAGACTTGACTATTTAGGATTAATAAGTGCCCCCCTCCCCCGTATATGGCACTGTAATAAAGTAACAATAATGATAACAATAATGAAGGCACCTTGATTCTAGTGCCTTACACCTTACTTAAAGTGCTTTAATGACTCTAATGGATTGAAGCATCCCTGTGAGATCAAAGGCAGATATTATCATTTCCAGTCTACATAAGAGAAAACCAAGGAAGAAAGGTTAAGTGACTTGACCAGGCCTCACTCATCAATACAACGTTGTTCTGACAACGGTTAAGGGGCTACAAGCACTGTGCTGTCTACAGAGCTGCTCAGACCAACCTGGACACCAACAAAACATCTCTCCAGCTGGGAGTGGTACTGGCTTCTGAGAATTAAAAAAAAAATCCACTTAAACTTCTTTCCAGTGAAAACAAAAAATTCATTAAAATGTCAGCCACAAACCAACTTTTGTACAACAACAACCTCCTTTCTCTCCACAGTTAAGATCTATAGACGCCGCCACAAATCACCTTGGTTTAAACATCTCATTTTGATGTAAAGTTCAAAAATAAACAAAACTTGAAATATAGGGGACAGAACAGAGAATCCAGTCTTACATTCTTCTGCCTACTAGTTAATGGGAGAAAGTCGCAGAGCCTCTTACTTCCAAATGATAAAAATCTAACCTTCCTCCATGCTTTTACATCTGTTAAGCATGAACACAACACACCCAGCAAAAGAATGTTCAAGTACCATGTCACAAAAAGCAGCAAGATCTTTGTTGGATCTTTGTGTGGTTTTGGTATCAGTGTAATTGTGGCTTCGTAGAAGGAATTGGGTAGTGTTCCTTCTGTTTCTATCTTGTGGAATAGTTTGAAGATTATTGGTGTTAACTCTTCTTTGGAGATCTGATAGAATTCTGCACTGAAACCATCTGGTCCTGTGCTTTTTTTGGTTAGAAGACTTTCTATGACTCCTTCTATTTCTTTAGGCATTATGGGAATGTTTAGATGGTCTAGTTGGTCCTGATTTAATTTTGGTATTTGGTATCAAGAAGTTAGACTCCAGAAAACTGAACAACCCTATTAAGAAATGGGGTACAGAGTTAAACAAAGAATTCTCACCTGAAGAACTTCGGATGGCTGAGAAGCATCTTAAAAAATGCTCAACATCATTAGTCATTAGGGAAATGCAAATCAAAACAACCCTGAGATTTCACCTTACACCAGTCAGAATGGCTAAGATTAAAAATTCAGGAGACAGCAGGTGTTGGAGAGGGTGTGGAGAAAGAGGAACACTCCTCCACTGTTGGTGGGATTGCAAATTGGTACAACCACTCTGGAAAGCAGTCTGGCAGTTCCTCTGAAAACTGGGCACCTCACTTCCAGAAGATCCTGCTATACCACTCCTGGGCATATACCCAGAGGATTCCCCACCATGTAATAAGGATACATGCTCTACTATGTTCATAGCAGCCCTATTTATAATTGCCAGATGCTGGAAAGAACCCAGGTATCCCTCAACAGAAGAGTGGATGCAAAAAATGTGGTATATCTACACAATGGAGTACTATTCAGCCATTAGAAACAATGAATTCATGAAATTCTTAGGAAAATGGATGGAGCTAGAGAACATCATGCTAAGTGAGGTAACCCAGACTCAAAAGGTGCACTCACTAATAAGTGGATATTAACCTAGAAAACTGGAATACCCAAAACATAATCCACACACCAAATGAGGTACAAGAAGAAAGGAGGAGTGGCCCCTTGTTCTGGAAAGACTCAGTGAAGCAGTATTCCGCAAAACCAGAACGGGGAAGTGGGAAGGGGTGGGTGGGAGGACAGGGGAAGAGAAAGGGGCTTATGGGACTTTCGGGGAGTGGGGGGCTAGAAAAGGGGAAATCATTTGAAATGTAAATAAATTATATCGAATAAAAAAATTAAAAAAAAAAGAAAAAGAAAAAGAAAACAAAAAGGTCAAAAAAAAAAAAAAAAAAAAAAAGCAGCAAGATCATCTTTAGGCAAGGCCCGGCATCAGCAAACAGAAAAGTAAGACATCTATTGGTCTTATTAATATTTGTATCTGTCATGTCCTTTTTTGGTAAACACTAACTCCTCCCCACTAAGAAAGGAACAAATAATCTAACCCTAACATGAAGTCTCTTTACCACTCATTTACTTGAGCTATCAAATATATGATTAGAATTAAAATCACAACTGGAATTGGTTCCTAATAAAAGTTACCCTTGCTCTCTTTCCCACCCACACAAAAGTAATTCTGTTTAGAAACCTTTTGGGTTTTTTTGGCACTACCCCATTCTTGGGGTGTGTAGCTCAGTCACTGCCAGTAATTGCTTCCATATAATACTGTGTTTTCAAACATGTTTGCACACTTCTGATGATGCATAACATTTATATTGCATTTAAAACTCCAGACAGGCACACAGATTTATTTTGTGTTAAAAAAACAGCCTATCGAAATGTACCAAAGTGAACACCGGAGGAAAAGGGGACTTCAATTCTAAATATTTAGCCTTAGGAAGGTTCTGAAAATTAATCAGAAATATAAACACCCATTTAGGAAGTAACTCGACCTAAAAATCTGTGACAGAAGATATGAATATATATCCTGCCATAGACACAAATTACTATTGCTCAGATCTGCACACCATAAATAGGCTGGCTAATCATTATTTTACTTAAGGTAATTTCATTGACCCCTTTATAGTTACTAGTAAAACTAGTAACCGCAGCTCATATTTCATTCCTCAAAAAGTACAAATAAAATCTTTTACCTACTTCAACACAGAAATATACTTCTTAACAGGTTATTATCCTACATATAATACGTCTAATAGTAAACAACAAATTCTGTTTCTAAACAACAGATATAGTTTTTAAGATTCTGTATAACTTCAATTTGAATCTTTTAGGTTTGCAAAAGTCTACATGGTAAAGTCTTAGTGGTCAACCTATAGTTGTCCTGGGAGGGATGGAATATTTGGTAGGTGGTCCCCAGTGGGAGAATGTAGGCTCCCTGATGCTGTGTCCTTTGAAGGGACACTGGAATCTCAGTTTCTTCCTAACTCTCTACACTTCCATGAGGTGAACAGAGCTTTTCTACTATACCACACATACCGGGCTACTACAGAACCACAGCAACAGAGCCAAGTGACCAGGAACAGAAACCATGAGCCCAAATAAACCCTTCTTCTAACATGACTAACTCTGATGTTTGCTATAGTAGCAGGACACTGACCAAGAATATCTAAATTCGCTAACTACATTGCTCTCCATGGTTCAGTGATTTCATAGTTGGGTTGATTCTGCCTTCTCAGATAAGCACATGTCTATGGAAGAACATAAAATCCCTCCCCATCCAAAAGGATGGGAGCAAACATAAGAGAGGAGGTGAGGAACTAAGAGGAGATGAGGAGGTAAACAGGAAGAAGGGCTGTGGGAACTGAGCAAAGGGGAAATAGTAAGGAAGACAGAGGAGGGGGAAACAAAGGGGAAGAGAGGGAGGGAGCTGGGCCTGTCCCAGGAAGCACAGGATTCATCATCTCTGCCATCTGAGTCTTGGTAAGTAACACATCCAATCCCAGCTCTTGATCTAAGGAAAGGTGATGACTTCTGTACATAAAGAAGGAACAAAAGCAGCTAAGGGTTCATTTTATATTATTCAAGATCTATCATGCATACATTCTATGCCACGCTGGTCCAGAGCCTTTGGAGGGATTTCTGCTCCTAATATGGTAAGCACATAATAAACAGACAAACTTTAAGGAAAAATCCAAAGTCATCAGAAGTTTTCGAGTGTCATGATATGATTTTATAAATTCAAAATGTGATTAGACTTTGATTCTGAATAAGGGCTCTATCACAGGACCCTAATTTTCTCAAAATATTCAAGCAAAATTTTAGATGTATCCTGGAGCAACACACCCTCATGAAATGAATACAACCTAAATTCTTTGATCCAGAAGTTACAATGGCATTAATATTACTAAACCTATTATTAAATTATTTAATTGTTAATCAATGTCTAGAATGCACAAATTAAGCTAAGCCTTCCAAAAAGAATCCTTGACTTATATGACACTAAAGCTAAGGGCTCAGGTATTGAAATGCAATGGTGCAGAATTACCACCTGGCCCTCCACAGCCAAACTCTAAAACCCCCAAAGTCTTCTAGTCAAAGGAACAGCTTTTCCCTCATGGACTATGATCATTCAGAGATGAACTTTAATTAAATCCAGGCAATGAAACTGTGTATTAAATGTAGTGTGTTAAGTCCAAGCCTTCTTCCTTCCAAATCAGAGCATGCTCACAACTTCCTAATGCTTCCTGTTAGGTCTACATATTAGCAGCGATGTAAATGATATCACTTTTCAACCTTAGCAGTGAATTTCTTCACTTTTTAGGGCTTTCTGTCCTACCTTTAATGTTCTTTTAATGTAGTTTTTCCTGTGTGATATATCATATTTATCTCCATAGCAATCCATCACTATTTCCTTTAATTTAAGCTACACAGAGACTGATTATCCACAACAGCCTTTCCCTCCTGTGCTTCCTCTAACAGTATATTCTTTATATGCAAACACAAATAATGTGCACGACAGCCAGCTGCGTCTTTTTATTCCATCCTCCTGGCTGTCAAACAGAAGTTGTTCAAATCCAAAAGGTCCAAATTGCCACGTCTCTAGTAAGTACAGTGACTACAAGATCTGATAAGGAACTGCACACCGAGCTAAACTTGGATCCGATGAACCAAAAGCATCGAACAACAGTTTCAACTCATTGCTTTGAAATTTCTCTATCATCTCCTTTTCTTTTCTGGGCTCAATCTTCTATTCCACCAGCAAACTTGACATATAGACAATTACCTGTTTTGTAGCTCTGGTTTCTATTGCTTTACGGACTAGTTTTGATTTTACTATGTATTTTCTCAATCACATTTTAAATTCCAATTGTGATAAAAAAAAAAAACTTTTACAAAATGCTATTAAAAATGCTCTGAGGAATCTGGGGTATCTGCTCAGCAGTTATGAGCACTGGCTACTCTTCCAGAGAACCTGGGATCAATTCCCAGCATGAACGTGGCAGCCTCCAACCGACTGTATCTCCAGTTCCTACATCTCTGTCTAGACTCTACAGGCACCAGGCATACACAAGGTACATGAACACATATGCAGGCAAAACATCCACACACATAAAAATAAATGACCAAAATAAAAAAAAAGGCTACTTTGACTATTATTAAATGCCTATATAGAAGGCATTTAAGTGGTGACAGTTCTAATTCTATAAACTGCTTAAATATACTAAGAGCATGCCTGCAGAACTAGAATCACGTGGCAATCACTTGATTTCCAAAAAAACAAAAACAAACTCTGAAGAGTGTAAGGAATGAAAAGGTATGTGTCTTGGGTGAAAAAACCCTAGATTTTTAAGTAAGACTTTGTTCCTGAGTCTTCTCCACACCACTAGCCCTTCCTATATTTTATCAATACGATTTTTATTTTAATTTTTGTTATTATTTTATATGTTTGGGTATTCTGTCTGCATATATATCTGCACCATGTGTGTGAAGTGTCCTCAGAAGCCAGTAGAGGGCATTGGATCCCCTAAATTTAGAAGTTACAGATGGTTGGGAGCTGCCATGCAGGTGCTGCGAATTGATCCCAGCTACTCTAGAAGAGCAGTCATTGTTCTGTCCACTGAGACATCATTACAACCCCTGCTTCTGCTTTTTTTAAATGCCATATCTTCTAAAACAGGGCCAGGCATTTGTCTTATGTACTCTTATAAAGAGAAAAGAAATAAGGATAAAAAATTACAGATAATCTAAACATTATTTCTACATTCCTTTATAGCAATTACTCTCAAAGCATGGTCTCAAGAGGCTGTGTGGCACAGTGGTAGAGTACTTGTTTGCTATGCCATAGCCCCATGTATGGTACTGGAACCAGCAACAGCATCTCATTGGGATGTAAATTCTCAGGCTGTGGCACAGATCTACAAATCAGAGAATGTGAACAGGGCCCAGCACTTTGGAATCAAGCATGATGTGCTAGGAATGAGGTCAAGTTCAATCAGCATGACCAAGTATGAACACAACTGTGGGTTCAAGGCCCAGAACCCCTATGAAACTCCATGAGCAGGTGATTCTGACACATGCTAAACTATAAAAACCATGCCCTTAAACTATTCAATGTGATATGATTAAGTGTGTACTGTTTAAGATATTTAATACTCTTTAAGCATTTATTAATTTGCCACAGGCAAATGTAAAAGATACAAAAAGAAAAAAAAAACACTACTCAATTGCTGAAAATATCTTTAATATTATTTAATATCCAAATTTAGAGCAATAGATGATAAACCTTAAAACTGTCTTTCAATTGTACTATATAATGTAAACCACTCAATTATTTTTTATTTGAATGAAAGAAAGCACTCTACACATAATTAATACAATTAAACACTTAATTTCAAATCTGAGATAATGTGATAGAAAAATAATGGGAACAGTGTAATGAAATTAATCATAGGGGTCTGGGAAGAAGCCACAGCCACTCTGAAGGAAGGACTGCTTAAAGGTAACCGCTAAGCAGGAGCAGCCACGTGTGACAGGTAAAGGTGACAAGGACAGCTTTGCCAAGGTAAACAGAGGTAAGAGAGTGAGAAAACTGGAAACCTGGATCTGAGGAAGAGCAAAATAAAGTGAAAGAATTGAATGTTTGTTCTGCCTTTAAAGTGTAACATCATAAAGACTTAGAAGGAGGAATTATGGTCTCTGCAAGCCCTGACCTCAGGGTGTACTGAAGCCAGGCAAGGATATTACACAGAATTTCAAGCGTCATGAAAACAATATTCTGAGACAAAGATGCAGGCATTGGGAGCTAAGCCCTAAGATAGACAGCTTGGCAGGTAGAAGCGCTTGCTAACCAGTCTGAAATCCACACAGTCAAAGGAAAGCAGCAGCTCCAACAGACTGTCCTTAGATCACCACCACCACACACCCACACACACAGAGACAGATAAATGTAAAAATACATCTACAGGATGCAATGATATATTATCATAATATACAGATCATTTTCAGTTTTAAAATGTTATTATCAAACTGATCTGAGTTACTGTAGTCAAATCAATAACCTAAAATAAAAATGCAAAAGTCACAATTTACTAAGCCTGTATTATGTCAGAAACTTTCACATACAATAGAAGAGAGGACAAGGAAGCAGGTCTTAATGTGAGACAGCCATGAGATTATATTAAGGATTTCTGATCCCTGAGGATAGGGATATGTGTGTATATGTGTGTGTATGTGTATGTACGTGTGTGTGTTTGTGTGTGTGTGAGTTTGTGTGTGTTTATGTGTGTATGCATGTACGTGTGTGTATGTGTGTGTTTGTGTGAGTGTGTGTGTGTGTGTGTGTGTGTTTGTGTGTGTGTATTCTTTTGCCTGCTTTTAGGGACAGTATTATTATAATAATAAAAATCCAATGACTAAACAAAATATATTGCTGCTGCTGTCTGCTGATAGAGTAATCCCAGAAATCATGAATTTAAGGCAATAGGTTGGCTATAGAACAGACACTGACTCTAAGACTACAAACAAACTACGAACATGAGCAATTTTGATTCAGTATTTACTCAGTATATGGAGAAGCAAAGGAGACTAAGCGCTCTGGTGAGTCTGACAGGTCGACTGGTCATGTGATCCTGTTTTCAACATGAGACCTCTGCCACTCACTGCATTCTCTCAGCATTTACTCACAAGCACTCTCAACCCTAACAAACTCTCAAGCTCCTAAGGTTCTTGACTGAGGTTCTGAGAACTTCAGTCCTTCCTCATTTTATTCCGCACGACTCCCCCAATTAGCTTAAATGTTAAAATATATCTAGTTCATCAACTGATAAATAGATAAGGGAGACATGATATATTGATAGAATACTAGCATGTGGTGGTAGAATAAAGTATTGGCATCAGCCAAGGCTTCTAATTTTTTCTACTCACAATTCATTTTCTATCAAAACATTTTTATATAATTCTAAGTGTACAGATGCATAAGATGCATATTGAAAACAATAATAAAATTATTTAAAAGATTCTTTGGTGCATATATATATATATATGTATATGCACATATACAAATGTGTTCATTTATTGATGGAAATTTGCATACAAAGATGGACATGGTTTTTTGTTGATGCTTATTTTTACATAGGGAATTAAATCTTGGCTACTGCAGGATGCAGAGATTAAACTTCTTCAGGGAGAGGTGGTCTTTGATTTATAATGACCAATGCTGAGGATGCCACTTCACATAATACATGATAAAACATGATGTAAGGATGTTTTGGGCCATCTTAGAAATGGTTGGAAATTCTGTTCTACCCCAAGCCATAGTAATTTTTCATGAAATTCAGAAAAGCTACTCGTGATGCCTATTTCCTGTTGAGGAAGGGTGGGTAAGACAGGGTCTTACCCCCCCCCCCAGCTCTTCACAAGCACACTGCACACCTGGTTCTGCCTCCACCTCCCAAGTGTGCACCAAGACTCACCAACAAACAGCAATTTTGAAATCAAACATTCTAACACAATAATATCCCAAATGCTCATTAATACTCATTTGTACTTAAATGCTAAAAAAACGATGGTAGAAAAATACTAAAAGTGTTTGTTACCATAATTAAACCATCCTGTTTCTATAAAAGTCGAAACTTCAAGGTTTCGTAAAAGCACTGAATTTAATAATTGCATACGATAGTTTCAATCCTGAGCTGAGGTATGTCAGGCCACCGGTGAGCCCACAGGGTGTGAGGGACTGTAGAAGACGTTGCAAATCTTGTGCTTCCAAATGCAGACTGCAATGAAGTGACAGGGCACCACAGTGCAAGCAAGACCACAGACACACAATAAACTCATCACGTGTTTGCTTTTGAATCATCAGGGATTTTGTTGCTGTATATTCAGGGTCTTCTGCTTTGGCCAAATTTACTGCAACCCCCATATTGAAGTTACATAATTATCCACAGTTATGCACAGATATGTTGTGAATGATGCTTTAAAATGGTATGCAAATGAAAGAAGATTAATGCAAAATAACATAGACAATTCCATTTGTATGAAATTACCAATAGACAGAAACATAAAGAAAGATTTATGACCACATACATTCAGAGAAAACTAATATTGAAAGATGACAGTTAATGGTATACATTTCTTTTGGAGCTTCAAACTGTGGTTTATTTGTCCAGATTCAATAGAGATTCATTTTTAAATTTACTCTATCAACAAGGCATCTTAGAGACTGATGGTTAAAAATATCCAATTCAAATTTTCTAAAACAAACACTTATTTCTGTTGTGGAGGAAAGGATCTCAAAGAACACATTCTCATCTTCTCATCAGGTAAGATGCAGAGCAAAGACTTTCCTGACCTAAAATGAGAGCTCTGGTTGAGGACATGGAGCTTTGGTTGCCTTGAGTTTTAACGGTGTGTCAATTTTCACCTTTCTGGAACTAAAGAATATGGAGGCAAAGGTGCTGTTTCCTCCTGGAAGTCTTTGGACGGCACCCTGTCTGTGTAGACAGGTCCATAGTGTGTAGACTGGTGACTATCTCCTTTATTTCTCTCCTCAGCTTCATTCACAGTTACCTAGAGCACACACAATGTCTCTGTTTTAT
Source organism: Apodemus sylvaticus (assembly GCF_947179515.1). Lineage (NCBI taxonomy): Eukaryota > Metazoa > Chordata > Mammalia > Rodentia > Muridae > Apodemus > Apodemus sylvaticus. The sequence continues at coordinate 107,116,273 of NC_067482.1, forward strand.
TCACAGCCGTAGTTCTTACCAAGCAGTATCATTTTTTGCTGTTGTTTTGTTTTACGGATTTCTGATCCAAGGACAGCCTTTACCCTAGAGCTACAGCAAGCCTATGACCAATATTTGAGAGGGGGAGGGGAAGAGGGAGGAAAAAAGGGAGGGAGAGGGAGACACAAGATTCATATATGAATGGATGAATAGGTAAAAGGTGCATTTCAGGGAAAAGACTGACTAATTCTTAAAAGGATTTATTCAGAAGCAAACCATGTGAGCATATCTCATGTAATGAACAAAATCAGAATACAATCATCTAGGACTCTGGGCAAACAGAGGTCTCATATTATTCCTGTCTTAAGAGAAAAAAAATCCTGAAAGTATGACTACAGAAACTTAAATGTAACCAGTGACAGGGTACTAAATATGTTAATATCATAAACACATAAACCGTAAATGATCAGAAGTTAGGAACAATTAAGGGAAACAATTAAAATAGAATTGTATCATATTTCTTGAATTTGGTTGGTTCTCAAACATTAAATTCAGATGTTGCTTTTACTCATAAGCTCTGAAAAAGCAAATAATATTTTCTACATACTGTTCACCATAAATCTTAACTTACCATTCAAATTTAATCTAAACACAAACATAACCCTAAAACCTCTGCCAGGCCCACAAATACTCAAGACAAACACAATCTGATTTCCAGGACAGCAGTTTTAACTTTACAAGTACAATATTTATACTGAGGAGATAAATTATGTAAATCATAATGGCTTACGCTTGTATCATATCTAAGCCTGCACTTTTGCATTCTCCAAGATTTCTACACATTTACCCATAGCTCAGTTGGTCTACTGAAACAATTTTACAGTTCAGACAGTTGGATATTGATTAAGATTTAAGATCTGTTTGGGAAAAGCTTTAAACAATATCATTCACATTACTTACTTAGCACTTGATCACAGTGTCTATACAACAAACTCGAATTTAAAATTCATTCATAAATTCAGCCTCTATTGAAGCCACTATACCATTCACCTTCTTTCCATGCTGCCTTAAAATATTAAATTCAAACATCAAATTCATATTTAAATTAGATCAGTCTTAACTAATATTAGTTGACAACACAATTAGCCAAAAGAATAGTGGTAATCTTTCCAGACAGAAATATTAAAATCCTTTTAAATGTATAAAATCTTTATTGCAAGTGTTTGTTTTGATGCAGGGCCTCAAATAGCCAGGGTAGTCTTGAACTCACTGTATAGCTGAAGGTAATCTTAAATTAGGTTATCCTGTGAATGAGGGTAACCTGTTCTACCTCTCAGCATGGAATCTGCAGGTCTATGTCACCATAAAAGGTCTATACAGTGCCTCTACCATACCTGGCTAAAGTTCTTCCAGGACTTTAAAACCTAGTTCAGAGCAGTACATAAATATACTAGCAACTCTACTAAAGGAACAATTGTGATAAGGAAAGGACAAGATTAAGAAACTAGGGAACACTAAGCCTGGTACCAAACAGGTAAAGACTATCAGAGAAAAGTGAATGCAGACAGGTAAGCTGCCCTACACTCAAAAGAGGCTCTGGCTACACAGCTGAGGAGGTTGCCCAACGAAGAGCAACGACACTGTCAGAAGATTTTCTTTGAAGTCTCCAACCCCAAGAAGACTGTCCTGTAGAGAAACTGAAGGCGACCTGAGCAGCAAGGTAACACGCCAAGAAAGGGCTCTGAGCAGGGATAAAAATGCACCACCAACCAACCCCAGCCCTCCAGCTCCAGCCACTACAACTCAGGGTTCAAAAGACATTCAAAGGGGAAGCAGCTGCAAAGGACGTGAAATGAAAACACTGTATTTAATGTCCGAACGGTGAGAGCTGGATGTTAGCACAGAATCCGCACTTCTACAGTGGGGACTTTTGGGGGGAAAAGAGCACGTTTTCAGTTTACAGAAAGGCCTAGGACCTTAAACAAACTGTGCCGAACCCATTAACCTAAGAGATAAGGTTAAACTTGGGCCCATACTTAAGCCTTCAGTGTAGTGCAAATGTGCCTTAAAGTATCCCACTAGCAAAGGATTCCACAGGGCCTTCACATCCTATCTGACAGGGCACACAGCTATTCTGTATTTCACGAAGGCCTCAATTATTCTAAGAAGGTAATATCACACATGGAAGGATTTGGGCCACAAACACATAAATGGGTCATGAACTAAGATGCACTAAGGTTCGCACTGTTTACTTCTTGAAGGAGCTATTCAAGAACACATTCTTGAGCCAGAGATGGAACTAAATGGATGCAAAGGAAGAGGGAAGGAGGAGGAAAGAAGGAAGAGAGGGGAGCAGGAGGGAAGAGAAGGAAGAGGCAGAGGGAAGGAGGAGCATACATTTACCAGGTCCTTTAGCCACTCCTTGGATAAACCATAAAAAGCTGTAAGAGAAAGCATGCAGGGCTATTGCTACACATAGACAGTTGTGTGCACACTTAGCATGCACAAAGCCCCAAGTATGGAGTAAAGGGCCAACAAAAGGAGGGAAAGGCTCTAGAAGGGAAGGGAAGAACAGAGGCCTGGGGGATATAAACACACACATGCCAACCTTACAAAAGCAGTGGCCATGTGCACACACTACCAGGCCTTCCCGGAACCAGAACCGGAACCGGAATGGAACCACACACCCCCCTCCCGAGCATCTTGTACCATTGTACCTACTTAGGTGAGCAGACCTACAGTTCAACTGCTCCAGGACCTGCAAAGAAAAGGATCACAGAACCTGGGATGCCAGTGTTGTGACAAGAAGCAGACTCTTCTGAATAGCACCAAAAAAAAAAAAAGAGCTAAAATTGCCCAACAAAATGCAAGGCAACAGGAGCTGAGTGGCTTATCCTGGCTGATTACTGTTCTAAGACTCTCATCGACGGAGGTGAAATACAAAGAAAGTGTGTGCTGGTTTTTACAGAAAACATATGGGAACTTACCTGGGGAAATTTACTCTCTCTTAACTAAACAAGGACTCTTTTCAGGTATTTTGAGTTGAAATTGAGAAGGACATTCTTAATTGTAGAAAATATGGAGGAAAAAGTCAGCGACTAGTGAATATATTGCACTGGTATTCTCCTTCATACCTGGCATGAGGGTTAGCTTTTGTCAGCTTGACACACACTAGTCACTGGGGAAGAATGAACTGAATGACTCCTATCAGTTTGGTTTGTAGGCATGTCTATGTGACAGCTTCTTGGGGGCTGAGCTACATGGAAGGCCCAGACCACAGCAGGCAGTGCCATCTGTAGGCAGGTGGTCCTGGGAGGTATGAGAAAGGTAACTGAACATGGGCCTGGGAGCAAGCAGCAAGTGTCGTTCTGCTGAGGTTCCCATCTCTGTTCCTGCTGGAGCTCCTGCTCTGACATCGTCAGTGATGGACAGTGATCTGGAATGTGTAAGCCAAGGAAGGCCTTCCCCCACAAGTGCCCACAAGCGATGTTTAACACAATAGAAAGCAAGCCAGGAGCATGGGTATCTGGCAGCAGCTAGAACAGTACTTTACATACAGAGACCTGGTGGATGGGTCAAGCAAATAGAGAGGGCAGCCTAGAAAAGATAATGGGGATTCCAGGCTCCCTGGGAAAAATAAGTGGCAGAGAGCACAGGAAGAGAACAAATTAACGTATTCCCAGGCAAGAGAGGGCCAGGGCCAAGGCATAGAATAGAAAGGAACGCCAATTTCGTGAGTCTTCCTAGATGAGCGGCATCTCTCTGTCCCCTGACATGAGACCAGCAACAAGCCAACCTAACACCTCCTTCAGCGACCAGGGCCTCTGGCAGGATAATCGAGTTTACTCCAACTCACCATGATCATCTTAAAGTCTCCTGAAGACCTTGCTCTTAAAATGAAGGACACACAATGAGTTTCCTGAGCGTCCTTCAGGCACTCACTAATATGCTAGAACTCCGAAGGCCACACATATACACAGCAGAATACAGAGTCTCAAGCAGACTGCCTGAGTGTGAGTCTCTGTTCCCCTACCACCAGCGATCAGACCTCAGGCTAAATTGCCCTTGCCTCAGTTTCCTGCCTATAACAGACAAGAAACCGTCTTTTCTCTGATGAACCTATCCCTAAGTATAAAATGTACTTCAGCTATAACTCTAGTTACTATTTTGTAATTAATGATAGTATCTTTCCAGCATGAGTATTTATATGAACAAACTACCTTTTGGTAAATGTTTTTGTGGGAAGTACAGCTATTCTGAATACCCCCTTTTACAGTACTTCAACCCCTATGCCACAGCCAGACAACTATTAATCAAGCTAGAATCTCCTACTTAGCTTGATGCAGCTTCAGGAGTCTGCTGATGAGGATTACACAAAGGATGAGTTAGTTGATCATGGCCCAAGAATTACCAATGCTTCATTACTTCACCATTATGTCTTTGCCACAGAGTTCAATCTAGTTTGTGTACTGTACCTTTAAAAATATGGTCCCAGGAACAGGGAGTATGTTTCAGTTGATGGACACTTGGAAAATGCATGACTATATAATGAACTCTGGGTTTGATTCCCCAGTACTAAAAATAAATGTTAAAAAAAATCCATAGAATCCCAATTGGTAGAAGATTTACCAAGATCTTTACAAAAGAGCCTATAACTGGTTTGGGACTACCGAACCCTTGACTTGCAGCTCTAAGGGGCCCCCAATTCACCAACATCTCAGTGACATTTATGCTGTTGTTCCCTGTGGGAAGCAATGGAAAACTTCAGATAAACTGAGATAGGTCCCTTTTCATTATTCTTTAACAACTTTATACATGCGTTATATTGAATTTTAGTCATTTTAACCCCATTATCATCTCCCAACACTGAGCCCCCTCATTCTCACTTCTCCCATTTTCATATCCTTCTTCCTTTTCTTTCCTTTCCTCTCTTTTTTTCTTTGTCTTTTTTTTTTCTGTAACCAACTCAATTTAATTAAGGTTGCTTGCAGGGGCATGAGTTAGTGGTTATTTATTGAAGCATGGGCAATTTGGCAATGGCTATAATTATGAGAAGAATGATTCTTCCTCTTCTAGCAACCATTAACTGCCAACAGCTCATCACGAGGCCGCACAAGCCCCTTCCCCACATGTACAACAGTGTGAATTCAGGAGCACAATGGCATTGCCATCGCCAGAAGGCAGCAAAGATTGGTCCCTATAAACATGACACCTGATTTAACAACAGGAGTGATCCAAAGTGCGGTACCAGTACTGGAAACACATTACTGTGGTGACAAGGTGGAATGGAAAGAAAAGGAGCCATTTAATGAAGCAAAATCAGAAAAGTAATGCCAGAAAAGTAATTTAGGCAAAGAGCAGAGAAGAATGGGAGAAAGTAACTTCCTCACATGCTCCATAGCCTGCTGGGCTTCACCTCTGGATAATCCTCTCTCCTCACCACACTAGGCCAGTCCCCCCCACCACCTGTGGCAGCTCCTAAGGGCCTCAGCTGAGACATGTTTCAGCTCCCACAGGATTCTTGAAGCCAGGACTCACGCTGCATGTTGAATGTGTACTCCCGACCAGAGCCTAGCCAGGTTACAATAAGAGCCCTCCCTACTCTATCTTCAGGCAAGTCTTACAGTTTGGCTTAAACCCCAAAGGTTCTTACATGCAACAACAGACATGAATCTCAAATGAAACCACCACACTTACAAATACACACTGTATGATTTACATTTGTATCACATCCGGAAAAAGACTAAACTACAGGGGTGAGAAAAATATTGCCAATAACAGGCAGGAGAATAGACGTTATTTTCTCTATCACATAGGGGTACTTTCAAGGTGTGTTGTTTAATTTACAAACAAGAACACTATATTGAACAGTGCATAGTGCTCACTAGGTAGCTCTTCTGTGGCTTGATGAATTCTTTGCTTTCCCAACTCCACACAGTTCTGACACCAGTGAGAGCCTTGATGTGCCCTTGGTCAGTTACCCTGTTCCAGGAATCCTGTTTATAATTAGTTCAAATCTTATTTTCAGTGTGAATACTTTTTCTTTGCTTCACTTTGAGCTTTCTTGACAGATTTCTTTTCTATTATCACTTCTTTTGACCTGTCACATGAGTTTATCAAAGACAAGGGGACAACATAACTACATGCCTGTCTGCTCATAAACCAAAAGAAAGAACTAACACCACTAATACAGTGAATCATAACTAATTAACATGACTTCTGATATAATTAGACTCTACTGATAGGGAACTGGTGTTAATTAACCATGGCAAGTAAAAGCCAAAGTCACGTAAAAGAAGAAACAATTATACTTAAAGTAATTTTAAAATGAATGAACTGAATCACCACAGATTTAAGAAATAGAACTTGAGTACCTTCCTACATCTTATAATAATCAAAGAAGTGGGGAGGTTCCTGAAGACGCAATTCCATCTAGATTAATAGATGAGAAGAAATTTGTCCTACAATTCCAACTCTGATACCAGTAACAAAATTATGGGTACTATTATATTTTTATGACATTCCTTTTACAAAGTCAGTAATATTTTTTCATTGGTTGAATGGACCAAGAGAGAATAATATTAGACAATACTTGTAGAAATTCAACCAGACACTATCATACAAATATACACAGCGACTGCAACTGGTACTATTCTCTAATGTGCTCACAGAATCCTCGTAGCCACCCACAAGGCAAGTAGCATTATAATCACCTGTATGTATAGCAGAATGCCAGAGAATAAGGAAGTCCAATAATTCATCTACAGGTAGGTCAACAGTAAGCAATAAAGCCAGGATTTGAACTCAAAAAGCAACTTTACAAATCAAGCTGTTCAAAATGCTATTTCTCTCTGCTTTCTGTACAAAATAAACACAGTCATCAGGAAGGGTACCCAGTACTGATCCCTAGATGTTGCACAGATATCACTTAGTGATGTTCAACACCACACACAGTTTGCTCTCCTGGGACATCAAGTACAACAAACAATGACCCATTGAGTTAGAAAAACCATTCCAAGATACTAAGGGTGGCAGGAGAACAGAGTGAAAAAAATTCAAAATAAGTCCATTATTTTATTCTATGGAAAACTGACATAAATACAAGAAGATCACTAAAAAAAAATTGCTTTGTAAGACTAGAAAAAGTCTTGTATTTATCATTAATGTGTCTAAGAAGAGTGCTGTTACAACAAGGTATGGAGCATCAACAAATTCCACTGACATTTTCAATACCTCTGACCCTGAAAGTTAATCATACTGCTTGCAGAGGTCTGATCCATAAGGAGCAGGAACGTGAGGGCCTAATAAGGATGTGTGATACAGGAGCAAAGGGATTAGTTAACTAAAATAAGTGGATTCCTCTCTAAATATAATCCGCTCATAAGGACATTTAGAACATTTGTATCTCATTAGGGGTATTAAGTGAGGAAAAGAGTGTCAGTACCAAACAATCCTAATTATAATTCATCTTAGGAAATAAAGTGAGTTTTCGTAACTGAAATGGAAAATGTATGGCAGGAAACATCTTTAATATAATAACAGAACTGTCACCAAACTCAGACACTAAAGCAAACACGGCAGGCTAAAGGAACACAATGAAAACTAACTAACTGCTCTCAGAATGACAATGGCTTTTCATGTTTCTCAAAACATGCTTCCTCTGTCATCATAACAACCCAAAGCAGAAGTAAGATGACTGAGAAAAAGAGACTCAGTTTGTAAACAGCAGGAGACATAATAACGGTTTACTCTAACACATCTTCCATGAAGGTGACACAAGAAGTAAAATCAAGGCAGTTAATAAGGCAACTTCACCATCAGTGGGCTTCCATGTGGGGAAAACTCTGTCTACTTTGCCATCTCACCAGAAAGGAGAGCTTGCCAACCAAGTATTGCAACAATAAATAAATAAATAAATAAATAAATAAATAAATAAATAAATAAATTCTATAGAAATGGAATGCATGGTGTGACTTCTTGTTGTTAGATGTTCAAAGACAATTTTACTAAAATTGAAAAGAGAAACTTGAAAGCAGGTAAGCTGTAAACCTCAGCAGCGGTCACAGAATTGAACAGGGAAGGGTTTGAGTTAAGCCAACATGGAGGTCAGCCACCTGGCAGATAACAGCTACAGGGCAGACACAAAAGCTTTAAAGAAAAGGAGACCTAAAGGACTAGAGAAAGCATATTTAGCTCTGGCCAGCAACCTAAAGACAGAAGAGAAGGAGGAATATATATGTTCCGTTTTGAGTCAGAATTCACAATGGCAGGCAGACCCAGCATAAGCTGATGGTAGCTCTGTAGCTTCTGCATCGAGGATGCGAATTCCAGGAAGGGAACGTAAGATAATAAAACAGTAGGTCAGAGGTGATGCCCAGTGTTGGGTATCCATCACAGCTTCGGCCTCTTACTGTGGTAAGAGTCTCCCTCAGAAGGTAGGGCTGTCTCATTGCCTTTTTGAGCTCCACAGCCTTATTGCAAGCAGTTAATTTTCTAAATTTCAGATAGGAAGTAATCACTACCCTCTCCTAGCATAGTTCCTCTCAGGAAGCACTGGAGAAAACTTGGTCCAGTGCCTACTCTCAAGGCTGTTCATCTCCATGACTAAAATCACGAGGCATCTCTCTCTTTGTTGAGAGCTAGGGCTTTCATGCTCCTAGTCTACAACATGCCCCCAGGAAAGACGGGGCAGGCATAGGCATCAGTGTTTTCACATTAGGTACAAGTATTTGCCTTGATTATTTTTAAGTATCTATTTGAAAACTGTGAAGGGGTTGTTCTGTGGAAGTAAAAGAGACAGTTGCATCATTATCCAGCGGTGGCTAAGAAAACACTTTACCATTACATAACAGAAAGATCAGAGGACAGGGAACTATTTTCCTACTGTAAGACTCAACCCAGCTTTTAAAAAGCTGAATTTCTCAGCCAACAAAAGCAATCAGAACAATAGTCTATGTTATCATTAATTTTACACTTTCCAGTATGGCCCACTCCTCTCTGTAGTAAGTCTTTGCTATGGGGAATTAGGGTTGAGGGAAGAATATAGGGATTTAGATCAGTCAATGAATTTTGCATGATGTATGTATATATGTACGTATGTACGTACGTATGTATGTATGTATGTATGTATGTATGTATGTATGTATGTATTCGATAAATGAACTGTCCTTTCTTGATTAGGCAACTTTTCCTTTCCTTGAAAAATAGTGTCAATCCTGTTCCTATTCCTACCTGCCCCTGGTCCACCTACAAATTCTGTTTTCCCTTTCCAGAAGATCCATGTACCCACGCCCACCACAGTCCTCTCTCCTTGTTACTTACCCTCTCTGGGTTTTTGACTTGCAGTATGATTATCCTTAACAACTAATATCCACTTACAAGTGAGTATATATCATGCTTGCCTTTCTGGGTCTGTGTTGCCTTGCTAAGGATCATGGTATTTTTGGTTGGTTGGTTGGTTGGTTGGTTGGTTGGTTGGTTTGTAGTCTAATCTATTTGTCTGAAAATTTCACATTGTCATTTTTTAACATCTGAGTAATACTCCATTGTTTAAGTGTATATTTCCTTTATCCATTCTTTGGTTGAGGAAAATCTAGGTTGTTTCCAGAGTCTGACTATTATGAATAAAGCAGCTATAAACATAGTTGAGCAAGTGTCTTTGTGGTAAGATGGAGTGTCTTTGGGTATATGCCCAGGAGTGGTATAGCTGTGTCTTAAAGTAAATCAATTCCAAATTTTCTGAGAAACATCCATATTGACTTCCAAAGTAGCTGTACAAGTTTGCACTCTGACCAAGAATGGAAGAGTGTTCCCCAGGCACCATGCTTGCCTCCTGATGCCATACGCACTACCACACTGGTCATGGACTCTAACCCTCTAAAACTATGAACCTCAAAAAAATGTTGCAAGTTACCTGGGTCATGGTATTTTAACACACGAATATAAAAGTGACTAAGACAATGATGAAATCCTATTACCTTAAAAGCCAGAGAGTAAAAAGCTTCTGAGCCTATCAGACACCCTCCTATGTCATACAGACAGCATCTACCCTAAGCATGGAAACAAGTATGAATGTAAATGTATGAAGTCTTTCTTAATTTTAAGCTGAACTATATAGCACATACCCCCTACAGAACACAATCATCTTCTCTTCCTGTGCCCTGTAGCTTGTTCTTTCCATTGAAGCATCTGTTCTGACACTTAATGCCTTTACCTCAGGCATTCAAATATTACCAGGTCTAAATCAGGACCTATCTCAGGAAAACCCCAAGACTTGAATCACCCTTCACAGGATTCATCCACTGTCTAGACCAATTTTCAACCTCCCTGAGGCCTTTAACTAACTTAAGGAAGATGCAATGCTCAATAAAGATCCACAGAAAGAGTGGTGCCAAAGTGGAGACAGAGTATAATTGATATAATCAATGTTGACTAATTTTTGTAGGGTGGGGATTCCAAAGCAATGTAGGTGGAATAAGTTAGCAAAAGAAGTGGGAAAACTGCAGGAAGATAGAAAAGAGGAAAAGAGGGCTCCACGTTTGACAGAAGTTTCTCCACTCCAAAGATGTTTGAAGAAAAACTGTAACTGCTAATCCTAGCCTTTAAAAAAAATACTTCTGACATCATTGCAGTATTAGAAACATTTGGGAGTATGAACCATCAGCTGACAGTTACAGGAATCCTGGAAGGGGAAACAATGGTCAAGGAAGGCCAGACAGCAGTAGTTATAAACCTCTGCTCAGTCCCAAAGCTTCCTCCAAGCCATGCAAGCCACTCCCAGTAAGAGGTGGATGGGAATGCTGTTCCTCACTTCCCCAGGTGATGATGCTAAGGAGGGGCATGAACACAGCTCTGCTGCAGAGAACATTTGAGTTCCTTGTTTTCTCACCTTTTGAAGTAAGACACGTCATGGGTTTCATTCCCAAGGGCCTGAGATTTATAGAAGCCAGTAAAGACATGATTTACAAGTCTAACTACAGAAAATGCTAGTATAAAAACAAAAACTTTCCAATTTTCCTTATGCCATGACTTGGTCCTTCTGTAATATAGGAAATGGGGTTGAGGAAAATGTTGTGGTAAAAAAAAATAGAACAGGTCACTTCAAGATTAGGAATCTTTCAAAAAAGATAGCACCCTCACTCAAAAATTGCATTTATTTTATTTTATGTGAATGGGTGCTTTGCTTACATAGATATATGTGCACCACGAGTGCCTGTTACAGACAGTTGTGAGCCACCCTGGGTGCTGGAAATCAAACCCCAGATTACTCCTCTTCCAGAGGAACAGTGTCTTTAACCACTGAACCATCTCCAGCCCTGTGCTCCAAGTTTGTGACAATGAAGGTTTGAAAAAACAATACACCAACTCTCAAAGCACGTAAGTAAAGAAAATAGATAAACTACCAAACCAGTATTCCATGCTGTCAATGAGTCAACAAGTACATCCCACAGAAACTAACAGTGTTTAATAAAAGTTCCTTTTATCAATAATATTCTCATGTTACTTAAAAATTCCACAAAAATCAGCTCTTTAAAGGAATCTTTTTTATAATTGAAGCCTTTCAACTTAAACGCTTATGCTAGCTAGACTGAGTATTTATAGATACTCAAAATAGTACACCTTCAATTCAGACGTCTAAGAAAGCAAAGAATGGTAGATGTTTCAACAACAAAATCATGCTTCCACAGAATGTCTGTTGCAAGAGAATATATCTGTAAAATCACATGTGAGAAATGTTTATATGTCAGAAATATAACTAACTCATAAATACACAAAACACAATCTGACATTAGAAATAGAGCATCTGTAAATTCAATATCCATTATCTGCCTTTCTGGCTCTCCATGGATGTCAAAAACAACATGACTGATAAGCATCCTTTTCACTGACTGTAGTGCATGCCCACAATTGCCGGCTAGATTAGTAAGTACCCATTGTGGCTAGCATGGCAATAGATGTTCAGGTCAGCCTGTTCGGCGGATGGCAAGAAACCATGGACTCTGATATCAGAAAGTTAGACTTTCAACAATATGGCACACAACAGAGAACTTCCTGACCAGCACAAAACATCGTGGTTGGAGAAATGGAGCATGATTAAAATAAAAGAAACAATACGGGAGAGTTCATCATCTAGTGCCATTTCTATCTTTAGTATAGATTTTAAGATCTAATCTACTCTAAGTCTCTCAAAACAATAACTATTATTCCCATGAGGTAATAATCAACTTAAACTCAGAAAATTCAAGTTCAAGTGTACTGTATGCTGAGACGGTAGTCACAGAGAGCACAGTGGCACTGAATGAGTTCTCACATACTTTACATTCTATGGCCATCTGAAACCATGCATGAATGAAAACATACATGGTGTCATAAGCACATCACAATCTTTCCTAGATAGCAAAGTAGTGAAGTATTAATAACTATTATATGTCATTAAAAATATCCCCTGGCTCTTCTGAAGAGAACAGTATTCTCTAGCTCAGTGTAAGGAATCTGTTCAGTAGCCATGTTACAAAATTCCAAAAGCTAAGTTAATGCTAAAATGCTTATCAACCATGTGGGTTCCAGAGCCCACATTATGAAAAAAAAATACAAAAAAGCTGAACCCCAAGAGGAGAAATTCTCTGTTATCGGGTATCCTACTGAAAAGTCTTGAGAAACTGTGAGTTCTTGCCATCTCAGAAAGCAGGATGACTTAAACACCTATCATTACAATGGCCAAAACAAGGGTACCACTCCTTGTCTACCGGGGTGGTAGACGAAAATCCATGCTGAGCCTCGGGAAAGGAAGCTGAGCTGGACTCTCCCACCAAAGAAACAACTACCTCCACAAGGCAAGTATGGGCATTCCAAGGGGAGGAAGAGGTCCACCTCCCGATTTTCATCTGGCCTTGCTCCCATGTATCAAGTTAATGTTTTAGCTCAGTGAAAGTAATTACCAGCCAGGCTCTGCAATCCATCATTCACCCTGGGCATTCCTGCTGATTCTTTCTTTGGTCTCTAGGACCCAAGAATCTCTTCTGTTGATCTGTAAGTGCAAAGGAAAGATTTGGTTGTTACTAGTTTCTTGCTATTCTAAATTTCTGCCAAGTAATTAGAATAGAAAATGAACTATTTTCAAGTTTTTTAATTGAAGCTATGGGGGTTAGAGTAGTCATAGCCTCTAACAAAAATAAGATTAAAATCATACATCTTTGATGCCCCCCCCCCCACACACACACCTCTTCCAAGTAGAATGGACAAATGTAATCTGACTCTAGACAGTGAGCTCAGGGACTTGATCCAAATCACCCTCCTTCTAATTTAGGTCATTTGGCAAGAATACATTAGTAAATTAGCAAACTGCATATAAATTTACAAAAGGTATTCCTATATCCTCATATCATCCAAAAGAAAAGCATTATTGGAATCCTCACTGCATAGACAATGAGTGGAAAGTTCAGAGGTTAGATGCACTATCCCCAGGAACACATTTCACAGGTTACAAAACAAATTTACCCACTCAAAACATTAGGCTTCTATACATTTTTCCAAGTAACTATAATACAGGACAGCTTACATGAGTTCTAACCAGGAGTAATATCCATAATTGATTAGCTCTTTGGCGTTCATCACACAGTAGGCATTGTTTATTTTACACACTCCACTAAACTACAGACGTGACAAAGGCATTCTAAAATTCCCCCTCAATGCTGCCTACCATGTAAGTCTGTTTCCTTTACATAAGTATACTGATTAGCAATATAAATAAAAGTAAATATAATAAATTTATACATACATAGGTATGTATATAATATATAAAAGACCTATGTCGTAATTATCACAGCAATGGTAAGTTAAAATACATCAGTTTAAAACATTCTGTCCTTGGTGATCAGAAACCCTATGGATATAGGATCTGTGGCTATATACACTACCAATCTAAACATCAAATGGCTGTGTGTGACAGCTAGCTTGTTCAGACAATGCTTCATTTGACAATGGACCATGAGAACACGGTGGTCCCACAGATTGACATGAAGCAATGTTTATAAGATGATCTAATGTACACATAGTTGAAAAAGAAAAAAAAAAGAAACTGAAGGACAAGAAAACAAAGGCCTTATTGTTGGAGCAAAATATTGATGGTAAATTATCTGCTTACAAATAAATCTATGATTAAAAAGAAGAAGAAGAGAGAAACCAGAAAAACTACTACAGACACATTTGTGCCTGAGGAGGAGGCAGTCCTCAGAAGGGCTTGAGAGACGGTGCTACGCAAATGGGCATCTCCATCTTGTCACACCCACGGACGACTTTCCAGGATGACAAGATATGATCCTGACATTGTTTAGACTTCAGCTCTTATATTAGTTTTTAATCAGAAAAAGGTTTTAAATGAAAAATGTCTTGACAACAGTCAAATAATCTTGTACAATGTATCCATATATTAATCTAAGTATAAGATTCAAACATTTAAAAATAAGTTTTATAAAATGCAAAGATTCAGTAACTTGATTAATTACTAAAGAACTACCCAGTACTCCCAGAGCTCCCAGGAACTAAACCACCAACCAAAGAGTACACATGGAGGGGCCCAGGGCTACAGATGCATATGTAGCTGAGGATGGCTTGTTGGACACCAAAGGGAGAAGAGCCCTTGGTCCTGAGAAGGCAAGATGCCCTAGTATAGGGGAATGATAGGACAGGGAAGATGAAGTGTGTGGCTTGGTAAGCAGGGGGAGGGGGGAAGGATTAGGGAGTTTTGGGGGAAAGCAGAACCAGGAATGGGGACAACATTTGAAATGTAAATAAAGAATACAACTAATTAAAAAACCGAACTAAGTGCAGAGGGCTTACAAAGTCTACAGTAGTTTGTTATAATGCCCCAGGTCCTCAAAGTCACACACCATTCACTCACCAACTCACCCACGGCTTTAGGTTTGTAAACTCCACTCATAGAAGTGCACCCTATGTATGCTTGATTTTCAGCATTTCTACTGTGTTCTTTTTGTATCTTTTCTGTGTTCAGATGTTTTTAAATATAAAAATATCAGTTCCGGTTGACTACAATATGCAGAACAGAAATACGCTGTATAGTCTTGTGACTTAGGAGCAAGATAATGTATCACATAACCTTAAGGAACAGGCCACACCATCTAGGACTGTGAAGACTATTCAGTGATGTTCACATAACAATTCAATCTAAATGTCCTGGCATGTTCCTGAGGTTTAGCGACATGAGAGCACAAATAACACCACACCTCTCTTTGTCATTGAATGAAACCAAGGCACCAGGATCTACAAACAGAACAAGCAACATCTGGACTTCTTTGGTGTATAAAAATTAACTTCATCACACATACTATTTTTCTTATTTCCACTCTGTATAATTATACACAACCTGAAAGGTGTGCTAAAAAGG